>NC_045426.1:713993773-714129832 GCF_902635505.1 Sarcophilus harrisii | reverse complement strand
AAATGCTCTAAATCACTATTGATCAGACAAATGCAAATTCACACAACTCTGAGAGATGACTACACACCTCTCAGATTGGCTAAGATGACAGGAAAAGACAAGGAGAAATGTTAGGAGAGATGTGGAAAACTGGTGGATTTCTAATACGTTGTTATTGGAGTTGTGAACTGATACAGCCATTTTGGAGAGTAATTTGGAACTATAATCAAAAAGTTATCAATTTCTATTATCGCTATAACCCAAAGAGATCTTAAAGGAAGGAAAGTGACT
Organism: Sarcophilus harrisii; assembly: GCF_902635505.1. Classification (NCBI taxonomy): domain Eukaryota; kingdom Metazoa; phylum Chordata; class Mammalia; order Dasyuromorphia; family Dasyuridae; genus Sarcophilus; species Sarcophilus harrisii. Next base: position 714,129,562 of record NC_045426.1, on the reverse strand, counting down.
CACATGTCCAAACATGTTTGTGGCAGCCCTTATCATAGTGGCAAGAAACTGGAAACTGAGTAGGTGCCCATCAGTTGCAGAATGACTGAATAAATTATGGTATATGAATCTTATGGAATATTATTTTTCTGTAAGAAATGATCAGCAGGATGATTTCTAAGAAGCCTGGAGAGACTTACATGAACTGATGCTGAGTGAAATGGGCAGAACCAGGAGATCATTGTACGCTGTAATGGGCCAGAACTCTGAAACAAGGATTCTTATGAGGGAGTCAACTCAATGGAATCAATAAAACAATGGTTATCTAGTTTCACATGGTGATTAATAGTTCCCTAGTTCAGTATGATTGAATTAATCTTACAACAATATATGGTTCCTGGTGATGTAATGATTGACTTATACTCAGTATGGTGAATGGACTTAATTGTAATAGAGTATTTAAGAGGCCAGAGTCAGACCTAGAGGGGGACTGGAACAGACTCAGAGAAGACAGAGGACTGGAGGCTGGAGCTCAAGCTCTCAGAGGCAAGGAGAGACATTCATTCCATCTCACACCTTCATGGTGGCTCTCCTCCTTTGCTTCGCCACTGAAACCAAGATTCTGGGGGACTGGCACAGACTTGGGGAAGATACAGGACTTCCAGGACTCAGGAAAAGTTCAAAACAGAGACCTTTGTGGTGGTCCTCCTGCCTCCCAACAGAAACCAAGACACATTGCAGAGGACCTCCAGAAAGCTGGCCTGGGTCCCAGGCAAGGAGACAAGACTTTGAAAGAGATAATAGAGAATTTAGACTTTATCTCTGGCTATTGTCATAGTGATTACTCTGCTGAAATGAAGGCTGGTCCAGAGACCTCCAGAAAACTAACCAGAACATTACAATACAAAGCAAAATCAAAATTATACAATGATCAATTCTGGTGAAAGTGACTCTTTCCAACAATGCAATGATGGATTCCAGTTCCAATGATCTTGTGATGAAGAGAGCCATCTACAGCCAGAAAGAGGATTGTGGGAACTGAGCGTGGAGCACAATATAACATTCTCACTTTTTGTTGTTCACTTCCTTTTGTTTTCTTATTCATTTACTTTCTTTTTGATCTGATTTTTCTTGTGACTCCTATTGTATTCCTTTTATAACATATATATAGTGCTGATACCTAAACCAGGTAGGATGGAAACAGAGAAAGAAAATTATAGACCAATCTCCCTAATGAACATTGATCAAAAATCTTAAATAAAATATTAGCAAAGACATTATAGAAAGTCATATCCAAGATAATACATGATAACCAAGGAGGATTTATACCAGGAATGCAGGGCTGGTTCAATATTGGGAAAACAATTAGCATAATTGACTATATCAATAAGCAAACTAACAAAAACCATATGATCATCTCAATAGATGGAGAAAAAGCATTTGATAAAATCCAACTTCTATTCCTATTAAAAACACTAGTGAGTATAGGAATAAATACTTTTCTTTAAAATGACCAGTAGCATTTACTTAAAACTAATTTATTTATAATATCATTATTTATGTCTAGATGATGAACCCATTTTGGTCATCTCTTGGTATACAGTGTTAGGTGTGGGTCAATAGCAAGTATCTACCATAGTAGTTTCCAATTTTCCCAGCAGTTTTTCTCAAATAGTGAGTTCTTATCTCAAAACCTGGAGTATTTGGGTTTGTCAAACACAAGATGCCTATAATTATTGACTATTTTGTCCTATGAACCTAACCTATTTCACTGATCAGCTTCTCTATTTCTTAGAGAGTATCATGGTTTTGGTTACTGTTGCTTTATAATATACTTTTATTCTGGTAGACCTAGGCCACCTTCATTTGCCTTTTCTTTTTTCATTAATTCCCTTGAAATTTTTGACCTTTTGTTGTTCCAGATGAATTTTGTTGTTATTTTTTCTAGGTCATTAAAATAGTTTTTGGGTGTCTGATTGGTATAGTACTAAATAAACAGATTAGTTTAGGTAGTATTGTCATCTGTATTATATTTGCTCAACCTATCTAAGGGCACTTGATATTTTTCCAGTCGTTTAGATCTGATTTTATTTGTGTGGAAAGTATTTTGTAGTTTTGCTCATATACTTTATGACTTTCCTTGGCAGATAGATTCCCAAATAGTTTTTATTATTGACAGTTATTTTAAATGAAAATTCTCTTTGTATCTCATGCTGTTGGATTTTGTTAATGATGAATAAAATTGCTATTGATTTATGTGAATTTATTTTGTGTCCTGCAAGTTGTAGATTATTTCTAATAGTTTTGTAGTTGATTCTCTAGGTTTCTCTAAGTATACTATCATATCATTTGCAAAGTGTGGTAATTTGGTTTCCTCGTTACCTATTCTAATTCCCTTAATCTCTTTTTTCTTCTCTTATTGCCAAAGCATTTCTAATACAATATTGAAAAGTAATGGTGATAGTGGGCATCCTTCTTTCACCCCTGATCTTATTGGGAATAGTTCCAATTTATTCCCATTTCATATGATACTTACTGATGGTTTTAATAGAGGCTACTGACTATTTTAAGGAAAAGTCCAATTATTCCTATACTCACTAGTGTTTTTAATAGGAATGAATGTTACATTTTATCAAATGCTTTTCTGTATCTATTGAGATGATCATAGGATAGTTTACTTCTCATACCTGTGGAGGAGGAAGGAATTTGTGACCAAAGAACTAGAAATCATTATTGATCACAAAATAGATAATTTTGATTATATTAACTTAAAAAATTGTACAAATAAAACTAATGCAGATAAGATTAGAAGGGAAGCAATAAACTGGCAAAACATTTTTACATGCGAAGGTTCTGATTAAAGGCCTCATTTCTAAAATATATAGAGACTTTACTCAAATTTATAAGAAATCAAGCCATTCTCCACTTGATAAATGTTGAAAAGATATGAACAGATGATTTTCAGATGAAGAAATTGAAACTATTTCTAGTCATATGAAAAGGTGCTCTAAATCACTATTGATCAGAGAAATGCAAATTAAGGCAACTCTGAGATACCATTACACACCTCTCAGATTGTCTAAGATGATAGGAAAAGATAATGACAAATATTGGAAGAGATGTGGGAAATCTGGGACACTGATACATGCATGGTGGAATTGTGAACGGATCCAACCTTCTGGAGAACGATTTGGAACTTTGCTCAAAGAGTTATTAAACAGTGCATACTCTGACCCAGCAGTGTTACTACTGGGCTTATATTCCAAAGAACTAAAGAAGGAAAGGGACCCACATGTGCATAAATGTTTGTGGCAGCTCTTTTGTAGTGGCTAGAAACTGGAAATTAAATGGATGCCCATCAGTTAGAGAATGGATGCGTAAATTGTGGTATATGAATGTTATGGAATATTATTGTTCTGTAAGAAATGACCAGCAGGATTATTTCAGAAAGGCCTGGAGAGACTTACATGAATTGATGCTGAGTGAAATGAGCAGGTACAGGAGATCATTATACACTTCAACAACAATACTATATGACGATCAATTCTGATGGATGTGCTCTCTTCAACAAGGAGAGGATGCAAATCAGTTCCAGTGGATCTGTAATGAACAGAATCAGCTATACTCAGTGAAAGAACACTGGGAATTAAGTATGGACCATAACATACCATTTATACTCTTTCTGTTGTTTGCTTGCATTTTTGTTTTTTTCTTCTCAGGTTAATTTTATTTTCTTTCTAAATCTGATTTTTCCTGTGCAACAAGATAACAGTATAAATATGTGTATGTGTGTGTTTGTGTGTGTGTGTGTGTGTATTGCATTTAAGATATACTTTAATATATTTAACATGTATGGGACTAACTGCCATCTGGGGAGGGGTGGGGGCAAGGAGGGAAAAAGTTGGAACAGAAGGTTTTGCAAGTGTCAATGTTGAAAAATCACCCATGCATATGCTTTGCATATAAAAGCTATAATAAAAATAAAAGAAAAAAAGAAACGATCAGCAGGATAATTTCAGAGAGGCCCTGAGAGACTTACATGAACTGATGCTAAGTGAAATGAGCATAACCAGGAGATCACTGTACACAACAGCAAGAAGACTATACAATTATCAGTTCTGATGGACGTGGCTCTATTCAACAATGAGATGATTTTAACTAGTTCCAATTGTTCAGTAATGGAGAGAGTCATCTATACCCAGAGAGAGTACTATGGGAACTGAATGTAGAACACAATATAACATTCTCACTCTTTGTTATTGTTTGTTTGCATTTTTGTTTTCCTTCTCAGGTTTTTCTTTCTTTTTAGATCCAAATTTTCTTGTGCAGCAAGATAATTGTATAAAATGTATACATATATTGGATCTAACATGTATTTTAACATATTTAACATGTATTGGACTACCTGCCATCTGGGGAGGGGAGAGGAAGGAGGGATAATTTGGAACTGAAGATTTTGCAAGGGTCAGTGTTGAAAAATTACCCATGCATATGTTTTGTAAATAAAAAGCTCTAATAATAAAAAATATTAAAGAAGAAAACTGCTTACTAATTGTTTGCATGATCTGTGGAAGGTGAAAGCTTAATTCGCCTTTCCCTAATAGGGTGTGGCTGCCCTGTACAAGTGAGAAAACAAACCTATCCACTGCAACCCCCTTCACTTCTGCCCTGCTCCTGTTAAATGAAATTACCTCCCAAGAATGAGGGTTCTGTTCTTTGTATTTGCTCTCTCCCCAGTTCTTTTAGATTTGTTTTCCTTTGAACAATTTTGACTTTGAGCAATTCACCTCCAACTGATGAGCACTGGACAGCTGTGTTGACCAACTTCAGGGGTCTGACTCAACCCACTGGATCTTCACTCAGCTTAAGCCCTTCAAATGGGACCCTGCAGATTGAGCCAGCTCAACACCCATTCTCAGCAGGAAGGAGTTTTGTTGAGGGATGAGGAACCCTAACAGCATTTGGGGGTCCCTAGGCTGGTGTCACCCACGGACCCAGTATCTAAATTTACTAGGCAAAAAGGGTTTCTTTTGACACTGATAATTCTCAACGGGCTAAGTGTCTGATTGGAAAATAGCAAAGCACTGAGAGACAGAGAAAGGTCTTTACCCAGTCTTCTATCACCTAAGGCCAGGGGAGTAACATGTTGATTCTATGATCAGAGGCTAAGGAGCAATCTCCAGGTGAATTAAGGAGGGAGGGTGGTGGGTTGGGAAGTAATCTCTCAGGGTCCTCAAACTAAGGCCGAGGGCCAGATGCAGCATCTGAGGATGATTATCCCCCTCACCCAGGGCTATGATATTTCTTCATTTAAAGGCCCACAAAACAAAGTTTTTGTTTTTACTATAGTCCGGCCCTCCAACAGTCTGAGGGACAATGAACTGGCCCCTATTTAAAAAGTTTGAGGACCCCTACATCTAGGTGAATTAAGAGTGGTGATTATTCTAGGATTTTTCCTGAGGCTAGAAGCTAAACAGTGGTCATAATCAGGAGAGTTTTCTGAAACAGATTCCAAAGCAAGAAGATGCAGGGTTTCCTGACCCTCCACCCCCGCCCCACCCACCCCCAAAAAGATCAGAGGACCAAGGAATCATATTACATCAGTTTCATAAGATGAGATTATTATCCCATATCCCAAAAGACTTTGGGTCCCATTTGTTTGGGAAGGAACCGGAACTACTTGGTGAATGGACCCCAACTACCCAGTGTTTGGGCGGGTTCCCTGTAAGGAATCAATCAGTCCAGTGAAGGAGGGAGTTTATGTAGGAATAATGTTATTCCTCTGCTGCAGTAGTATTTGGGGCTTAGGACAAAGACATCGGGTTAACATTAGGGTTAATATTACTGGGAAAGATACTCCACAAACAATTCAGTTTGGTGCTTGTCAAATTATAGAATCATAGAGGCTTGACTACCTGTAGATAAGTAGGTATAATAAGTGTTTGTATCATGATAAAAAAGAGGATTTATGGAACTAAATGTCCAGTTTGGAATAATGTTTGGTTTGCTACAAGGGCTGAATATTTAGAAAATGTAGATCAAAGAGAAATTTGCTAATAGCTATAAATCTCTTTGGAAAATTGGGAATCAAGCTGAGGACTTAAGGCAAGTGATAGACACCAGTGCTTGGATAGAATTGGTAAAGTGTTCTGTAAAGAGTTTGAACAAAAAGCAATTTCCATGTCTGTGCTACAGGTTGCCCCATGTCCAGATAGGAACAGTCCCTTTGGGCACAGAAGAACATGAATTCCTCCTATTCCCAAAATCACATTCCTGGGGAGAATTGCAGGGCTGTATCCTAGTCCCTTTCCTCCAGAGATCAATCAGCTTGCTTCTCATGGCAGCATGAAACATTTCAATATCTTGGCACTGGAGTGGCTTGTAGCTGAGTCTGGAACATAATTGTGGGGAGCTCTGGCTCCTCTGATGATCATACCCAAGCAAACCTTGGGGATATTGTGGAGGCAGCCCTCTCCAACCTACTTTGCCTGGGAACTGAGTGGGCACCATGTACAGATCCAATTGGCTAATCCTTGTACCCTGGCATTCAATGAAGAAAGTGAGACTGAATCAGGAAGAATGGAGTCCAGCACAATAACTGATGAATTCAAGGCTAGAAATGTAGTTCTGATGTGGTCATTCCTACTCTGGTGAGTCAATATTATTGCATAAGTTACACCAGAGAATCAGCGAAGGAATAAAACAGTAGTTAGATTCCCTGAGCAGAATGGCATGGAAAAGAGAATGATTCTAGAAAGATTGGAATTGGCAGGCACAGGAAGAACACGAGTTACCATTGCAAGTAGTTTCACTCCTAGTACAGCCCTGTTCGAAGAATTGGCAGAGAATTCAGGGATTAATTATCCATCCTGTGTAAAGAGATCTGTGCAGGGGTTAATAGACTTTTATTCTGAAGTGGGATGTAAAATTGGACAAATCTGAGGAGTTGGATGAGAATGTGAAACCAAATTATTAAAAAGGAAAAGAGGGGTGGGAAATTGTGAGAAATGCATAGATATTTGTTTTCCACAGTTATGAGAATTGAACTGGAGAAATGAAATTTCAAGGAGAAAACCCCGTACCATTCCCCTACTGAACAGTTCAATCAACCAATTCACACAATTGTTTTTAATAAAGTGATATTAACAGAGGTGAAATCACACACAGAGAAGTTGAAATTATTCCCTTATCTGGAGACTTTTCCTCTATAAATGCATACAAAGGGCAAGCAGACTCCACCTGAAAATTCTTTATGAATCCTATCCATGGAATGAATTTTGGTTCTAAATGATGTACGGTTTACAAGATTAGGATGTGATCCTGTAGCCAGCAGGTGACACTGGGGCTGCAGGTACCTGTGTAGGCAGTGGTGCATGAGGAGCCTGGGGATCTCAGCTGAGGATCAACACATCTGCCTGTGCCAATGGCTGCCCTGACCCCCGAGATCACTCATGTGTGACATTTCAACTGCACTGAGTCAAGATATCTTAAGACCTCTCCCTACCACCAGAAAGACACAGCCCCACCAGAGAGGCCTCTGAGGTGGGACGCAGACGTTGTTAAGAAAGCACAGATTTGCACCTAGACCCCTCACCTCCCAGACACTATCACAGGGTTTCAGGGAAAGGATAAGAAGGGCTTAGAAAAGCTCAGTCCTCCAGGTGTGCTCTTTGGAGAGCAGAGTTCTTGGGACTCCCTGCCCCATAATCTGGTCTCTAGTCTGTCTCCTACTGATCACTGTCTGCTCAGGTCAGGACTAGTCAGAAGAACCCTTTCTTTGCATCCATTTTCCGTCCTTCCTCTGAGGATCTCAAAGCAGCTTCCAAATGTCTTTTATAACAGTGTCTTTAATGACTTTCATTTCTCTAGGTTCTCTCTTCCAGACTGTACCGACTCAGTCTCCCTCAGTCTCTTGATCTCTTGAAACCACAGCCAGTGGGTACACATATTGCAGTGTTGGTTGGTACCAGCAGGATCCGGGAAAGGACGCTCATTATATAATGACAAAGGGATGGAAATTAAGTCAGACAAGGGTGATAGGATCCTCATGGCTTCTCTGGCTCTAGATATTGGGACAATGGATATTTGTCCATCTGCAACATCCAGCCTGAAGATGAAGATGATTCCTGCCCCTTTTCTCCTCTGTCACAGCCCCAACCATGGCGGAGGTTCTCATCACTTTCTGAGTTGTTGAAAAGAAGATGTCTCTTTCATGATCTCTTTCATGCTCATGGTTTCTCTCTGGGATTGGCTCTATTTTATTTCTTTATGTCCTGCTTGAACATAGCTATTTGCATATTGCCCCACTGACCTTATGCTATGAAATCTTTTAGATGGGCTGTTTGTGCCTTTCTCCATGAACATGGAATATAATTTTGTGATTCTTAAGTCATTTCTTCAGTCATGTCTGATTTACAGTGAACCCATTTGAAATTTCTTGATAAAGATATTGGAAGAGTTTGCTATTTCCTTCTCCAGCTCATTTAACAATGAGGAATTGGGACAAATTGGGTAAATGACTTACCCACAAATCCTGTGTCCCAGGTCAGACTTGAAGTCAGGAAGATGAGACTTCCTAACTCCTTTCCCAGCATCCTATCCCTTGTACCATCTAGCTGCCTCAAACATAGTGGGTACTTAATACATGCTTGTTGACATGACTTTTTGGGGGAGTCAGAAACTCAGAACTCGAAGGGACCCCATATATAAGGAATCATATTTGTCTCTGATATTCATCTCCAGGATGGGGCAGGGAGGGAAGAAATAAAATAAATTTACCTGCTAACTTTATTATATACTTAAAAAGATAGCAAATTGTATATAATAGATTGGCATCTTTCTATATTAGTTTACAGAAATCTCCTTTTATTTCCTAAATGAAAATAAAATACATTAAAAACCAAAATCACTTAGTACCGATTCATGAATTTAAATTTCTTTTTTTTAAAAAGAAAATTTTTCTTTATTTTTTAGCAAAAACAGAGGAAGGGACAATTGGGGGGTAAATAAACCTTACCCAATCCTTGTCCAAGGTCCAGATTGAGTCCGAAATGAATAAAACCCCAGCATCCATTGTCCCAAACCCAAACAAATAGGGACGGTAAAATGTTGACGCCATCTTTTTTTTAAATAAAAATTTCTCAAATTCAAAAACCATAATATTAAAGGAATCATATTTTTCCTGAATTATTTCCCCATCTCAATTGGGCCCGGGGGAAAGAATTTAAACAAATTTTCCTTCCCGTTAATGGAACCCATGATTGATTAAGTTGGCCCATTCTTTCCTTTTAATCCCGAATCTTATAAATAAAAAAAATTCTTAAAATTTAAAACCTTTTATTGGCCCAAGCTTTAATATTTTTAAACAAGCCTTTTTTTTGCTAAAGAAAAAATTTATCTTTGGAAAATTTAAAAATAGGGAAAAGGAAAGGCCCGGAGGAAGAGAACAGGAGCCCAGGAAGCTGATAAACCATACGATGGGGCCCCTTTGTCCCAGAGGGGAATGGCCAAGGGGAAGGGCCTGGGCCCTGATAAGCCCCTTTGGGTCCTTTTGTCCCTGACCCCCAAAGGAACAAACCTGGGGACGGAGCCAAGCACTGCTCTGGGGGGCCAGGGTTTTGCCCCGGGGGGGTTTTCACAACCATTTTTGGAACCCAGTTTGGCAGAAAGGGGGGAACTGGGGATTCAGGGTGCACTCGTTCTGGACTCCCCCCCGGGACCCCAGGGTTAGCGGGCCCTCCTTAAAAACAGCCCTTTTCTTGGGACCCCGGCCCAGTTTAAAACCAGGGGTAAAAGGCCCGATTGCTCCGCCCCCCCTCCCCCCCCGGGAGGGGAAAGGAAAGACCTCAACGACCTTCCCCCTAGTGGGCATTGAGCCCCGGTTCCCAGGTTCCTTTTAGCCCTTATTTCCCTTGGGCTGGGGGGGGGGCCAGACCTCCCTGCCCCTTTTTGTGAGGACCCACAAAAATTATACTTTAAGTTGGAAGAACAAGGAGGGTCCCCGAAGGTCCCCGGGGATCGGCCCCAGGGAGCACCGGGAGACCCCTTCTCGGGAACGTTTTGGGTTGGCCAAACCCTTATACAAATGGGTAAACTCCCTGCCAGGGAGGCCCAGGGCGAAAGCCCAAGGGAGGGCCTGGCCCTCCTGCTTCAAACCCCCTTTTGGTCTCCCCAATGCCTGATCTAAAACCGTTGGCCCTTTTTTCCCTTGCCCTTTTCCCCCCCCTTTTTCTCCCTTCCCTGTTTATGGAGCCAGGAAACCTGGTTAAGAAACGGGCTTTTTGACTTCTTTTCCCGAACCTAGATTTTTAATAAATTTGTTTGGGTGTCAAAAGCTTTCAATCGCCCCTCCCCCCAACATCCAGGCTCAAGAAAATAGACTTTAAAAAGCGGAGCCTTTTTCCCCTGGCCGCTTATTGTAAAGGCCGCCCCCTTGCCTTCAGGTTTCTCCCCGAAGGGGGGGGTTTTCCTTGGGGAAGAAACCGAGATGAAACCCAGGAAGAAAAGGGGCCCCGGGGGCAAATTAAAACTTTTGGCATTTCCAGGAACGCCCGTTTTACAATTCCATTTTTTCGTTACACCAATTCTTTCTGGCTGGCCCGCCCCCCGTTTATCTTTCAAACCCAAATGGGAAATTTAAATCCGTGGGGCACCCAAAGCGTTTTCAATTGGTAGCAAAGAAAACGATCTTTTGCCTTTAAAATACCTAAAGAAAAATTTAAAAAAGCCACCGTTTCCCAAAAAAAAGATTTTCCAAATTTTTAATATTTCTTTTCCAAAAAACATTAAATTTATTAGTTTGTTTAATTTTTTTTTACCCAAACGGGTTATCTCAAAAAACTTAAAAATTTGCTTTAGCAGATAACGAAATAAATCGCTTTGATTTTAAGCCCCTTCGGGCTATGCTTGAAAAAAAAAAAATTCAAAACCATTATTTGAGGGGCTTTAAACGAAACTGAACCGAACACAGGTTGGGGCCTGATACTTAATGGGGAAAGAATTAACCTGCAAGTTTCTAATTCCCCCCCTTTACTTCCCAATTAACTTTCCCTTTTTTGGATTTGGGTCCAATTTATCAAAGCGGAACCTCGGGGATAACCCTTTAAATGGCAAATGAGGTTTTAAATCGGTTTTTCTTTCATTTCGGGACATTTTCCCCTTTTTTTCTAATTTTCTTTTGTTTCCTCCCTTTTCAAAAATTTTGTTTAAACCTTTAAATATTTTAAACCTTCAAAAAATTAATCTTTTTCCATTTTCTTTTAATAAATCCTTGTTTTTTGTCAAAAAAATTTTTAAACAAATTAATTCTCAAATAATAACCAAATTATAATTTGGAACAGGATGTTTTAAGGAAAACCCAGTTCTTCCCAAACTTGAAAACCCTGGGGGAAAACCCCCTTTCCTTCCCGGTAAACCGACTTTTTTCCAACAACAAAAATACACTTTAAATTAAATAAAACCCTTTAAATTTTTTAAAATTTCCTAAAAAATTTCTTTCTTGGTCCCCGTGGCCTCCTCGGCAGGCTGGAAAAGGGGAAAGGCCCTTTCCTCTCCGGCCCACAATTGGGGCGGGGTTTGTACCCCAATTGGGTTGCAAAGGTACTATGTAAATTTCCCACTATTTCCCTTCCCCTTTTGCTTCACCCTTTCTCCCAATTTCTTTTTGAAGGAAAAAAAAATAACCAAGTTTTCCCTGGCCCCATTTGGGGGCAATGGAAAAATTTTCCTTCCTTTGGTCACCAGCGGCACCGGCGGGAAAGTGCCTTCCCAAATTTTTGGGCAAACCCTTTCATTCCTTTTCTTTTCCCTTTTTTAAGGGTTCTTTTACTTAATTTTTCCCAAAGGGACTTCAGGACCCCTTTTTCTCCTTCAGCACAGGGTTGGTTGTGGGCCCACCCTTAAGGATTTTCTAAATTCCAAACGCCCAAACCACAACCTTTGTTCCGTACCCTGGGCCCTTAAAAGCTTTGAGGAAATTTAAATAGGGCCTAGGGTTTCCCGCCAGGCCCTGGGTTTAGACCAAGGGGTAAAACTTTCCTTTTGGGCAAATTACTTTGGCCTCCCCGGTGTTTTTATCGGTTTTTTTTCTTATTTTCCAATTTTATTTTACTTGGGGGGGGGCCCTGGGTTGGGGGGCCGAAATCAGGCGGGCCCCCCCAAAGGACCCCGGGGCTCACCCGTGTGTCGGACGAACCCCCAAAACGTTGGGATTAACGTTTTGCGGGTTCCCTTTTGGGGCCTTAACCACCCTGAAGCTGGGGAGGGGCCGGGGGCAGGGTCCCCACCAACACCCCTCCCACCCTGCCCTCATCCTTAAACATTTACATTTAGGGAATTTGGGCAAAATAAGCAAGAAACGGGGTTTTTTGCCCCTTAGGGGGATGGGGGGGGGATTTGTTTTGACATGGAAAATTTGGTTTTGAAATTGGCCTTCTTGTTTAAACTTTGGTTTGCCCTATTTTTCCCACCCCCTGCCCAGGGGAAAAAATTTATTTAATAATAAAAATTTTAAATTTGGGCGGGTTTGGTTTAATTTAAAAACCTTTGGGGGGATTCTTAATATATGGGATGATGGTTCCCCCCCTTGATTTGTGGGGGGTGGCATTTTGGGTGAAGGGAGGAGAGAGAAAAGGAAGAAACTGGGGAGGGTGGGCCTGGTTGGGTTGGTGGGCGTATCTTCTTCCCTTGCAAATTTTTGTTCTTTCCCACCTGTTTTTTTTTGAGAAAAAGACAATTTCCCCAACCAATTTTTTTGGCTGATTTTAAAATACTTTACTTTTAATAAAAACAAATTGAAACCAAGATTTTTTTGGGCCCGGAATTTCAAAGGCCGGGCCCGGGAAATTGCTGGGGGAGAGGACCGGAGATATTATACTTAAAACAAACTTTTTCAGGATGGGGGCCTCCCACAAGATCAAAAATCACCAATGGAAAGAAAGAACAACTTGCCCCAGAAAAAGGGCTGGGGAAGAAAAAAACTAACATTGAATTCCTCCCATTTTATGCACCCGTTTTTGATTTCCTTCACAAGCAAGACAATTTTAAGGTCTGATTCTTTTTTTTAAAAAAATAAAGTTTTGGTCGTATTTTGGTTTAATTTTTTTATTTAACATCCTGGTTCCATTCTGGGGAGGGGTGGGGGGTGGGTGAAAAATTGGAACAAGAGGTTTGGAAATTTTAATGCTTAAGTCATATACCCTGAAAATAAAAGGCTTTAAATAATAAAAAAGGCTTATAAAAATCATTTTGTTGCCCAAATTTTTGGGCGCTAAAGAAAGCAGCCCTGTTTTAATTTGGGGTCCTTAAAAATAAAATCCGTTAGGACTAAGGTTTATACTGGGTTGCTATATTTGGGTTTTTTTAAAATTACCCTTTGCTTCCATTAAGAAAAGAAAAAAATCCCTTTGGGAAAGATGGAAGCTCTTTAAATTGTTTCCCTGGTAAAAAAAAAAGGTATAATTGGGTTGAATCTTCGTCCTTTTTTCAAAAGGTAGAATATTTTTTATTAGTTTCTGTAATGTGGTTAGTTTGTTGATCCGCCCAAATCTTCCTTTCTTTAAATTAAAAAATATTTTATTTTTTAATTGGCCCTTCTAGATTAAATATGATGCGACTTATAATAAAATGGTCCTCCTCCTCCCCACAGAAACCAAGACACGTTGGGAGAATAAAGGCTCGGGCAGGAGACAAAGATGCAGCAAAACCAAGCCGGAACCCGAGAGGGGCCCGGTAACGGGCCCCGGAAAGGGACAAGCTTTGGAGAGACTTTGAGTTTTTAACCCAAAGGTGAAACTCCCAGGGCCCCAAAAACCCCCGAAAATTGTTCCTCTGATCTAAAACTTCCCTAATGGAAACTGGAATGTTTTCCGTCCATTGGTTTGGGAAAAATTCAAATTTGTTTGTTGATTCACAAGAAAATCGACAACTTTTCCAATTAAGAGCTTTTAATAGGCAACATTTGCCTAAATCCTTTTTTTACATATTTCTTTACATTTGGTTTAATTTATAAGATGAACATTTACTTTAATTCATCCATAAGAAGAAAGAATCTTCGATAACAAATATACATTCAACATAGTGGGTTATTTTTAGGTTTTCAGTGGCACTAATTTAGGTGAGGCCCAGTTTGATGCCTCTTGATCTCCCTCAGATACATTTATTAAACTTGTTTTAAATGGTGTAATAAAATTTGCTTTGATATTTCACCCATTTAAATTTTGTAATTTTAAACATTTTTATTTCTTCTATAAATGTATTTAACAGTGTTTCCCATTATGGATGGAAAGACTTAACCCATTAAAGTTAAAATAAAACATTTTGGTGTGTTTTATAGTCTGAAGAAGTGAGACCTTGCGGTTTATCTGGTTTTCTTTGGACCATGATTTAATAATTTTGGATGAATCAACATCATCCTAAAATTTCTTTTTTCGCTCTTAACCCCTAATCTTTTGTTTTTGTTTTCAGTTGATTACAGTTGATTTTTAACAGTCAAAAGGTTTTCTACCTCCTAGAAGAGATTTCAAATGTCTTTTTCCCCCTTTTTAATTCCATAATTACTGTACTCAACTGGATCCCATAGACACCTCAAAAGTGAACATGTCCAACATTTGGCAATTATCCCTCATTCCCTGGATTCTTTTTCCGACTTAAGTTTTGCAAAATTTTAAAAACCTTCTCTTATCATCTTGGTTCAAAACTTCAATCATTTTCAAATCTTTGACCTTATAAATTTTTTTAATTGGGAAATTAAATATAAAACTTTTCGTATTTTCGTCCTTCCCTCTCCTTTGCTGTTCCCGCCAAATTTATCTTTTCTGTGAAATCTCCTTTTGAATAATACCCTTTTTAACTTTATCCCACCTAATCCATTTTTCACACTTTATTTAAAAATTCAGATAGCTTTTATTTCTCAATCTCCATAAACAGAACAATTTTAAAAATTGGGAAGAAATGACTCATTTTAAAACCTACGTTTCCTTCCGTTTACTCTTCCAGGTTTTTGATATTAGTTTCCCTCATTAGTTGACTCCTCGGGACAGATATTGCTTTTTCTATTTTGACTCCACTTCACTTGTATCCCGCCTTCCGTACCAATTTTTCTTGTTGGTTCAGTTATGCTCTTGATGACTCATGGATGTAGCCCCGGTCCCTCACCTTAAATTTTGGAAACTTACAAACTCATTTTGTTTGCTTTTCAAAATGTCCATCTTCTCTTCTACCTTCCTATTCCTCCCTTTTTTTTTTTAATTTAAATTTTATTTACAGGATATACAGGGTAACTTTAAGCATTAACAATTAAACCTCTTTTTCCAATTTTTTTACTCCCCCTCCCCTAGATTGGGGATGGAAAGATGTTAAATTATAAAAATAAAATTAGATCACAATGAACCAAAACTTTTTTTCCAAAGAATCAGACTTAAATATTGTAAACCCTAGTTGGAAGGAAATCAAAATGGGTGTATAAATATGGGATTGGGAATTCAATGTAATGGTTTTAGTCTCCCCAGGTTCTTTTCTGGGCTTGGGTTCATTACGGCTCCTTGGAAATGATTTGTTATCTCGTTGCTGAGGATGGCGCCATCGAACGGTCACTACATTTGTTGTTGGATAAAATGTCTCCTGGCCTGCTCATTTTCACTCAGCATCAGTTCTTAATCTCTCCGGGCCTTTCTGAAATCATCCTTTGGTCATTTCCAAAACAGTAATATTCCATAATATTTATACCAATTTATTCAGCCATTCTCCAACTGATGGTCCATTCGTTTTATTTTCAACCAAAAAGGTCCACAAACATTCTGCACAACACTCCCTTTCCTTCTTTTAACTTTTGGGATATAATCCCAGTATAACACTCTGGATCAAAATTTTAACGTTTGTTTTGACAAGTTCCAAATCCTCTCCGAATGGTTGGATTGTTCAAACTCCACCAACAATGCATCAATGTCCCAGTTTTCCCCATCCCCTCCAAAATCAAATTATTTTTCCTTCATCTTGAATGACAGGTGTGTAGTATCTTAGAGTTGCTAATTTATTTCTCTGATTAGTAATGACTTAGCCTTTCATTGATAAAATAGTTTCAATTTCTTCATTGAATTGTCTGTTCATATCCTTTGACCATTTTTCAAGGGAATGGCTTGATTTTTATAAATTGTTAATTCTCTATTCTTTTGGAAATGGCCTTTATCGAACCTTTGATTGTAAAAATATTTTCCCAGTTTATTGCTTCCCTTCAATCTTTGTCTGCATTGTTTTTTGTCAAAAACTTTTCGTTTGGATAATCAAAATTTTTATTTGTGATCAGTAAGATTCTAGTTCTTCTTTGGTCATAAAACCTTCCTTCCAGGTTAGAGGTAAACTACCCTGTGTTCCTCTAATTTTTTTTCATTCTTTTATCCTGGGTTACATTTGACCTTATCTTGGTATACGGTGGTATGGATCAATGCCTAGTTTCTCCATTTGTTTCAATTTTCCCATCAATTTTATCAAAACGTAAGTTTTATCCAAAAGCTGGGATCTTTGGGTTTGTCAAAGACTAGGTTTATATATTTGTTGATTGTTTTATCCCTTGAACCCAATTATTCACTGATCAACTAAACTATTCCTTAGCCAATTCCAAATATTTTTCTGCTCTTATAATTAATTTTAGATCTGGTACACTAAATTCATTTGATTTTTTTTATTAATTCCTTGAAATTTGACCTTTGTTTTCCATTGAACTTTGTTGTTTTTTTTAGGTCATTTATTTTTGGGACTTATTGGTATGCGATTCCCTTTTAACCTCAAGTACAGACAGTAGAGGGAGAAACAGAGACATTAAACGCTCCTCCAAAAACTAAAGAAAGGGGCCAAGGCAACCCTAGAGAACTTTAAATCACCTTTATACTATCAATTTCTTGATTTTCACAAAGATTTCTCTCTGGGGGTTTTATAACCCACAGAAGGTCAGTATCCAATGGGGGCTCCATATCTTGTTTCGGGTGATTTGGAGCCCGAAAGTGGTGAAGGAGGGACAATAGGAAACCCTTGGGGAGGGATTTGCGTTCTCCACAGATGGAGAAAATTCAGATGGTTTTAAACTTATTTGCTTTGTCCATAAAAAATGAAAAAAAGACCCGAAAACATCAGGTGGTTTTTGGCTGACTGTGCTCACCACTGTGAGCAAAGTTAACCGGGTTTGATAGGATATCAAAAAGTGGGAAAACCCCGGAATCATTGTTCTCTGAGCCATAAGACTTTGCAGGATTCAAAATCTCTGGAACCCTTGGATTCCCACCAATAAAAGACTGTTGGGACTTAAAACTGGGATCACTGGATCCCCAATTGGGATGCAATGGACAATAGATTGGTTTTGGACTATCTTTTGGCTGCTGAAGGCATATGTGGGACTGTTGTTTTACCCTTTCTAGGACTTAAATCTTTTAAAAACTATGTTGATTCATATTATTTATCATTCACTACTTCATGTACAATTGATTTTCTTACCACACCTGCACTGGTTGGGGGGCATCACTTATACCTGGCATTATTGATATTGCTTTGCAATACATACCATTGTGGGGTTTGTGCATACCTGTTCCAAAAAACCCTTTGCCCAGAAACTTGTTGCAATCCCCACTTCCCTTTGGTGTTTTTCATCTCCTTCCTGAGATGTCAGAGGCATGATCATCTTTTCTTTTCACCCCCTTCCCAGAAGTCGGGGAACGTGATCACCCCCTTTTTTTTCACCTCCTTTCCTGAGAAGTCCCCTCGTTTTGGGGTTCTCACCCCCTGAAATCAGGGATGGCGAACCCCTGGTTCAAACAAAGAAAGCAGGAGATGTGGGGGCTGAAACTCTTGAGTGGCCTGAGGTCGGCGAGCTTGGGTAACAACAACTGGTGCTCTATGGGCATAAATTTTGGAAAATGATTTCCCACTACCTTGGGCTAATGATTGGTATAACAGAGTTGTAGGAGGGACTGGGGGTTAAAACGGCAAGAATCACTTTGGCTGTGAGGAGGAAAAGGAAGGTTGCGGTCCTTCCAACCCCTTCACTTCCCTAAAACCAGAAAAGACTAGAACTTTGCTTATCCTGGGGGCTGATTCAAGGTATCAGGGTGCTAACCAGTCATCAAATAAACTTAACAATGCACCGTGTGGAAAACCCTTTCGATGAAGGAACTTTTGTATCCCAGAAATTAACCCAAGAAACCGCATGCAAAACAGATTGGGGAAGGCCTTATTTGAGGAAAAAAACAAACAAACAAAAACTTATGCAACAAATGGACAAGTAAAAGAAACCTTCATAGAATTTAAAACGTTCCTTACATCACAGGTTCATACTGGAGAGAAACCTCTCAGTTTACTGAATGGGAAAGGCTTTTCTTGAAGACAGCTTTAAACCATAAATAAAGAGTTCATGGGAAAAAATGAGAATTAATAAATTTCATTAGAGGACCCATCTTACTACAGAGAGTTCCTGGAGGACTTTTTTATAAATGTGAAAATCATTCAAGGAACCACATGTTACCAAACACCGAAAGTTCATGCAATAGTTTTAAAAAGAAAGGGTGGGAAAGCTTTCCCTTAGGTGTAGTTTTATGTTTTACTAAATGTTCATATTGGAGAAAAATCTTTTAATTAATGAATGAAATTTGACATCTTCTAAACTAATAAAGTCTTCTAAGATCACGAATTTCAGGAGGGTTTTGCTTGCACACGTTTAGCTAAAATTAGTAAAACTCGCAAATGAAATTAGAAAATCCAATTTTCCAAGTGGTTCTCCATATCTTTTGTTTCGAAGTCCTCAAGCAACTCTTTCCCTACTTGACTTATTTCTGGGGAAATTTCCTAAAAAACGAAAATCCCAAGTGCTTCAAAAAATTTGGGCAATCCAAAGTCTTCCTCAATTTCTCTAGAAATTCAACCATCTGTTCCTTTCCCCTTTTTATCCCTTTATGGAAAATGTTTTAACACTAAATCAAGGTGGAAGGGATCTACGAGCCACTATCTTTTTAAGGTTGAGGACATGGGTCCAAAAGGTTGCATCCCTTTTTCAAAAGACAAAAAAAAATTCATGGCATTTAGGATATGGGAAATTCTTGTTTGTTGCAAGGCCACAGGGGTTTTAGGGCCCCGGAACTGTCTGAAAGGAATTTGAACTCATGTCCTCCCAACTCCAGTTGATCTTCTATAACCACTTTCCCATTTTTTTAAAAGACAGTTAATGTTTATTCAAAAGAAATTTTAAAAACCAAATAGTCAAAAGTCTTCACAGTCTTGGAAGATTATCCCAAAACTTTCTAAATTCTAAATTTCTAAAATTTCAAACTTTGACAAGCGGGTGTCCTTTCCCTATAAAGTATCAAAGTAGCCCTGAGCCAATCCCAGTGAGCAGACGGCGGTGCCCTTCCCCAGTTGACATCAGGGTGGAACTTGGGGGCAAAGGGCCTAAGGCCCATCTCTGTTTGCAATTAAGAAAAGAATTTTGAAGATGGTTTTCCGACTTTTTCGAGTAAGGTTACACAATAAATATGATCAGTTCAACCCTCAGCGCCTCAAGATTTGTGATTGCCCCAGGGAAAAGTTTTAACACCAGCCAAATTGTGAGTTTGAGCCTCCATCCGTCCCCAGAAAGAGCTGGTTAAAGTAATTTTCCCCTTCAAAATAAGAGATGGGGTACGAATGATCCCCAAAGGGAACCACACTCTCTCTATTATTTTTTAATTGCCCTAATTTCTTGGTAAGGAGAACATGAGAAATAAATGTTACATGCCTCTTCAAAAGGATGTTTGAGGCAGCTTTTGCAGTGGATGGCCCCCTGAAGTGGGGAACCATTTAAATCGGCCTGATCCTTAACATTTCCTTTGTGACCCGGGCAAATCACTTAATCCCAACTTCCTCACCAAAAAGAAAAAGAAAAAAAAAAAAAATTAACCAGAGAAAAATTATTAGAATACAAAGATTTTTCTCTATGTTCCCACTTCTTGGAAAAGAAGTTGACAAAGTCTGGCTGGTTGTACAGCTCCCAGACTTAAGTCTAAGAAATTTCAATTTCTGTTGAAGAACAAGTAAAACAATTCTTCCCCATAAAGTTTTATTTTACAAAATAAAGGGATTACATCTGGTTGGAGAACAAAAAGATTGCCCCCCTTTAATTGGATTTTTGTGCCAAAACAATTCTAATTCCCGGGAGGAACCAACATCGGCAACTTTGGGGATGCTGGTAATTTGAACGGATAAATGGCATCAGGGTTAAATAATGTCAAAATCTAAGTATATATTCCAACTCCCAAAATATTCACACAGGTCACAGAGACCTAGAAAACTAAAATACAGAAAATAAATGTCCTTGGAAATATTAAAGTTCTTCATCTTATCTTTTCACTAATTGTAGGTTTTCAACTAACACACACACACATCCCCCTTCAATATAAATGATTTTTATCTATTGTCCATAAGAACACAATTCCAAAGTCCGTTAACAACTTACAATTGTTTGTCAATTTACTAAAATTATCCCAGCACCCTCAGCCTCTTTTTCGGAGGTCATCATCTTAAAACATCCTCTCCTGCAAAATTTCAATTGGGAGCTTTGAACATTCTGGTTTTAAATTAATTATACAGGGTAAAATAATAGTAACAATATAAACCACGATTGCAATTAGTCCATACCATAAAAAGTCATTTCCACCGTTTTCAAATCAGGACCATCAACTATTGAAAAAGGGAGTTTCAAACCTGTGCAGGCAAAAAATTCTCGAATCCTTTGTAATTTCTTTACCACTTGCCCTTATCTCAATTTGCATCCAAAATTGGAAATTTAGTTTTTCCCAGACTCCTCTTAATTGCTAAAATAATTAAAACAGTTTGCTTTTGTTTGGTGGTTTGAAGGTAGAAAAAACCCCTAAGTCTGCTTTTTTAATCTCCAGAACTGGTTGTAATCTAATTATCCTAATATATATATATATATATATATATATATATATATATATATATATATTTTGTGTCCTCAGCTTCCATCCTGAGGTGGCTGGCCCAAACTCTTTGATGATTCTTTCTGGGGCCATGTATTTCCCCATCCATTAGCATCACCTGTTTGAATAGAAGCTCGCCGTCGTATTAATTGTCATATTTTTGGAAGGAAGAAAAACTTGGGCCTTACTGTACCTAT
Organism: Sarcophilus harrisii; assembly: GCF_902635505.1. NCBI lineage: Eukaryota > Metazoa > Chordata > Mammalia > Dasyuromorphia > Dasyuridae > Sarcophilus > Sarcophilus harrisii. The sequence goes on along the minus strand of NC_045426.1, from coordinate 714,108,435 downwards.
TAACAACCCCATCCAATTCCTTGGGGTGGTAAATTCCATCTGGCCACAAATCCAATAGTGTCCCCTTAAAGCTGGGTTTTCCATGCCAGGGAAATTAAAACCTCCTTTGAGGGGAAATATAACATCCCATGGGCCTTATTTGGTCCCCTTTCTTTTTTAATTACACTTCAAAGTTGCTTTTAGGCGTCCATGCTTAAATCATTTTCCCCAAATAAAATCTATATTACTCCAAAAGTTACCAAACATTTTTCTAATACTTCCACTATTTTCCCACTTCCATTCATTACAGTACTAGCAGTACCTGACTTTGCTTTGAACCTTTCTCCATAAATCTCAGGGGTTTGCTGGTTTCTTTAAATTCCTTAATTCTTACTTTCTACTGCATGTTGTGGTACATTTAATTTACCCATGTCCAAACAATACTTTTTATTTTATCATTTTTATTTACTACAATCATTATCTATCTTCTCTGGCCGTGGGTCAGTCCATTCACATTTTTTCTCCCATCTAAAGCCCTGTGCCTGTTTCATTTAAACAATGTCCTCCTGGGAACTTAGTTAGTTTCCATGATTTCCTCCTGATCGCCAAAATCCACCATCATGTACAACTGATCTATTACTCAAACCAGGCAAATAAAGGGACGGTATTAGAGCCATCATGTGGTTTTGGTCCCCCCTTCAGGTCAGTCAATTTAAATATGATAATGTTTGGATTAGGGTTTAAAATTTTTACCCCGCTCTCAGGTACCAGACAAAGGGGTTACCATCAAAAATCATACATGATATAAGGAAGTCCAACCTCTTGGGTTTTGGTTCCCCATTCTTCCTAATGGAATAATATCCCCTAATTCCTAAAATACAGTTCAACAAAATGAATATCTAGTATAAACAAGAAAAAGTCCCAAAGGGGTTCCCCAAATGAGACAAGTCAAAAGATTTTCAACAATTCAAGTCTTTGCTAAGTTTCTTGTAATTTCAGCCGCACTTTCAAGGTTCCTGGATCAGTCTTTACTTCCCACATCTTTGGCGCATCCACAGGACCTTTGACTCGAGTGTGATTTGTCCAACCTTTCTCTTTGGTGCGTATGCCATATCTGAAGTCAACAGGATCTGAAATGGTCCTTCCAGCCAGGGAGTTTCCTCCTTACGTCAAACCAGGACCCAGTTGCAGGCTAGAACTTTGCACTGTGAACCTAAGGGAGGTCTGGTGCCCTTTTTAGTTGTAAAGTTTTCGATGGTGCAGTACAACTGCTTATTTCCAAAAACAAATTTGGGTCCAAAATTGGACCAAGGAAGAATTTTGAATCCCTTTTGGATAATAATTATACTCTGGGTGATAATCCATTCTTCTGGGGTTTTTGTTCTAATTTTTAGTAAGGCAAGGGGAAGGCCATGCAGGGCAACGTGTATCGCCAAATTTTGGGGTTGTGTTTAATTTCCTTTCCATCCTTTCCACTTTACCGTAGGATGGATGCCGGGATATAAAGTCCCAGGATATTTCTAGAGTTTGGGCCCAGATCAGAGGTTTAACTTTATGAAATGGGTGCCTTGAACTGCCTGCTCCACCAACCCTCCTGGAATGGATATGCTCAAGGAAGACTTTTGCTTCCGGGGTTTGACAAAGGGGAAGGCTTCCACCCTGGTGATGGTCCACTAAGACCAACAGGTATTTGAGATACCCCCTAGTGGCAGTTGGAAGTCCACCTGAATGCTTTGGAAAGGGCCTGAACCAGGGGCCTTCTTCCTTTCCGGACTCTTGGGACCCACTGTCCTCTTCACAGGACACCCACTGGCCAGTTGCCTTTTGTGCAAGTAAGTGCCACCAACAGCACCACATCACACAGGTCTTGGACACCCCAATGACCCCCATGTAAATTGGGAGTACATATCTCAACCTGCTGTGGTCAGTACCTCTCTGCCGTCTGGGAGGAGCCAGTGCCCCTCTTTATCCTCCTGAGCGTCAAGGCTTCGGGGTAAGGGAAGGTGGAGGGATTTGAGGCAGAACTACCATAATTAGCACCATCATCTCCTCCATACTTACAGATTCCTCTTCTCCAGCCCGTTTCCCCTCCTCATCCACAAAGCAGTTTCCCCTTGTCTCAAATGAACCTCCTCTTTGGGCCTCCCCATGAATCCTGCAAATTTTTAATAACATAAGATTAGCCCAAAACTTGACCAATGCCCTTTGGGAAACCCTTTTACTATTCACCATTCCCCTTTCCTCCCCAATTTTCCCCTTTCCCTCCATTTTTGCAAAATATGAACAATTTTAAATATTTTTAATCCAATATATACAATTCCATTCTTTCCTTCAAGAAAGGGCTTGCTTTAATTAAATTCCGTTTGAATTGACCCCTCTTTTGCGGATCCGATTTAAACCAGGGGTATGTCCCCCCAACAAAGCAATTCCATTTTCCTTTTCCCATTCTCCCTAAGGACCCATCTTGAACCATTGAGCACCTCAAAAGGGGCCTCCCAACCCCCCTTAGTTTGGTAATCAGTGACATTTAGACAACCTGTTCAAGGGGGTTCCCCGGGGAAAAAAAGAACATGGCTGGATTAAGGTTTTTTGGGAGTACCAAACCATCCTTTCCGAAAATTTGTCATAATTTAAAATCTTTGAACAAGCCACCCCTGGCCCTTTTTTCAAATTGATTGAACTTTGTGGGAATCACATTCGCCCCCGGTTCTTCCGACTTTCTTCACCAAAGTGCTGTGCCCACTGCGAATACAATAGGCCATCCCTTTGCCACTGGGTCTGTTTTGACAAAGGCTACTGGGTGCTCCGCCCTCCCTTAAGGCCAATACTCTAACGGTAAAAAGAATACAGGGCCATCAACCCTTTTAAGTTTTCAAAACTCTGTTCTCCTTCTGGATCCCATTACTATATCGGTTTTCTTCAACAAATAGTATAAAAAGATTTTTTAAAATATTTCATCAATCCAGGTTCATAATACCCCCAATCCAGAAATTTTCCGGAGGCTCTTTTTCATCCTAGCTTTAGAATTTAAAATCCCCTCCCCGGACAGGATCTATTCTCTTTTTCCTTCACATATCAATGATTTAAATATTTTTACCTCACGTTTCCAAAATTCAATTTATCTGAAGAAAATTTTCCCTGTGTCCTTAAATAATTTAAAAATGATAGTGACTTGGACAAGGTCACTTTTTCCTCCCCTCCACAAGAAGAACATCTAATATTGTAAACTTTTTAACAATAAAATTTATCCAGAATGTTACAATTCTTATATCCCAAGTAATTTAAATTAAAATATTATATCAACATTTTCCTTTATTTTAATACCCAATAATGAAAAATCCCAAACCATATTATCCATAAAAAAAAAATTGCCAAAAGGACAGAGGCAAAATTAATCCGGTCCCCAAATAAATTGGCACAATAAGTTTAAAACTTCCTTTTTTCAGAAAAAGAATCTGAAAAGTTCTTAAAAAACAATTAAACCTTTTTAAATAACCCCTTCAAACTATAGATCACTTTTCATTATATTCTTTAAACAAAAAAACGTTAATTATCTAAAAAATAAATGTTTAATCAATTAACATCTTTAAAAACGTATTCCCCTTTTAAATAATTTGCTTTTCTTGGGGCCAAAAGCGCTGAAGCTTTCCACGCTCTCCCCCCAAAAACACATCCTGTCTCTGCTCTCTGTCTGGCCCTTCATGACCCCCAAAAATATTAATTTTTTGTAAATAATCTCTTTTTTTCTTGTCTTTAAATCTCCCTTTTTTAAAACTTAAATTTTAAGATTCCAATTAATTTGAACCAAATTTCAAAAACTTATAATATAATTTATAAACCCCAAATTTTAAAAACAATATCTTCTTTTTCCTACCTAAATCCTGCAACACAGGCTGGTTCTTATCTGTTATGAGCGCCTTTTTACACAGCAGACTGCAAACGAACAAACACAACACCGACAGACCCCGGGTCTATTTTTTAATTTCTACTTTTACTAACCTCTTTGGACTCTTCGGTCCTGTTTCAATGGTCTCAAACCGTTGTCAGCGGAGGTCCTTTTCCCCACACCCGAGTCACGGAGGCCCCTGAAAGTCCTTTACCCGGGTCAATAGGTCCACCAAAGCTTTTTAAGGGTTCCCTCGGGTTTTGGCCTAGACCCCGACTTTCCAAGCTCACCCCCAAGAAAGGTGTTTTTTGGGCCTGCCTGGCCCATCAGAACTCTATTTTCCCTTTCAATTCCTTTTCACTGAGTATCTCCCTAGGTCGTTTGTCAGAGAGCGGAGGCTACACATCAGACCGAGACCACGGAAAAACAGCCCGTGGGCCTATCCCTTTCGGGTGGGCATCTCCCCAAAGACTCATCCCAGAAGCCCCAAAACTTGGGGGATGAAAATCCTATCCGAAAATGATTAAAGCCCTTAGTAAAAAAGGAAAAAGTTGTTCATTATTTTTTCCGAGAATGAAGAATTCCACCGTGAGAAGGGGAAAAGAGAGAACTAGGGTGAAAGGTTAAAAAGAGGATTAAATACAGTTTTTTATGGGTTTTGATACAAAATTACATCGCTTGGGAACATTAAAGATATGCCCCCTTTCCCTTTCTCCCACTCACTTAAGTCCAAACTGGTTTTCAGGAGTAATTGTGGAATTGACCCAGCCTGCACATTTCCTTTTAAGAGGGTTTCTTCTGTCCCGGTTTCCTATTTGTTTTGACTAAAAACTTGGGGAACAGGACAAGACTGGGCTTTTAATTTTCCAACCACTACATATTTTGCAAAGTCCTTATGAAATTGTATTGTCCATCAGGTAAATTAATCATCCTTTGAATATTAATTCCTTGCATACACTGAGGGGAAAAAATTACTACTTATTTCTTTTTTGGGAATGTTTTATCTTCATATTCAAAGACACTTGTCTTTCCCTTCAGTCCCCCACCCCGAAATAGTTGAATTCCATTTTAAATTGGTGTTCCCATAAATCAAGTTTTCCCCCCGTGTCCTTCAAGCATGGTTTAGTAGTAGTAGATCCATTTTTTCAAAATATTACAAAGACATGGGTTATGGGATCAAAAGGCATGGACCTAAAACGACCTTTATATTCCCATTTAGATGATCTAGAGAAAGGATAAAGAGGTGAGGGTGGTGATTAATTTAAAGCAGATATTTCCTTTTTCCCCACCTTCTTTCTATATACTATACACTTGGTGTAATTCCATCTATTTCTTCTTTTTACTCCTGCCTTTAAAGAGATAAACCTTTCCTTTCTAGAATTCTTTGTTAGAATTAAACCCGTCTTATTTTTCCATTCTTGGACAGATTTTCCCTCTTTAAATTCTCCCAGATTCCCAATTAGATAACATTATCCTTGTCCCAGTTCCCCTGTGGCTGCCACGGGAGTCAAGATTAGTTGATTGTGGGGGGAGGAGCTGGTTTTAAATGGAGCTCTTGTAAAGCTATTACTGGGTGTCCTGGACCCAGCATCTCCCCTGACCGTTTCATGACTTCCTCCAGTCTTTGAATTCCATCTCCAAAGTATACCATGGGGAGCAGCAACCCAAACGGAGGGTCAGGATAAGTTTTTAAACCCAGAGCAACTGTTCTAAAAGATTGGTAACTCCATTCTGATTAAAGAATTTGACTATGATTCTAATTTTAAAAAGGATTTGAAGTTAAAGGATGAATTTTAAACAGTCCTGAGGATCGCCGAACTCCACCATCCACCATGAGTTAATCTAACCAGCCAGGATACTATTCCCCTGTTCTCTGAAAACTAAACATAACTTCCTCTCTAAAAAATCCTCAGTTCTCAGTGACTTTTGGTTGATTATTGCCTTCTCTTTCAGCCTTCATCTAATGAAGTGTCTAGCCTCTTCCTCTATCTGAGAACTTTCATCTTCTATTATTTTTTTCCCATTTTCATCATCCTCATTCCATATATTTCAATCCCATTTTTCAGAATCCAAATCCATTTTTGCAGGGGCAATTACAGCATGCACTTTTTTTTTATTCTTTCCCTCCGTTCCTTATATTAGGTTTGGACCATTTTTCACAATGCCCTGGTAATTATAGGATCTTCCAAAATAAATTTTCTTGAAAATTGAAATCCTCCCGACAAAAATTTCTTTTTCCTTAAATTTTTCCCCTTTATTAATCTAACCTTTGGAAACCTTTTCTATATCTTTAAAAAGCCCCTTCCCTCCAACAGATACCATTCATTTCCTTCCTTTTCTATTGGCATGTTAATTAAACATTCAGCTAACCCAAACGCCATTTCACTACCTTCCAGTTTTACACACCCCGACTCGGCCCAGATCTTTGCTAAGGAAGGAAAAGGTTTGTTCTCCCAATGCGGAACTTCAACTGGTGTGTGTGGGATCATTATTTTTCTTAAAAAAAAAAAAAAAAGGCATTTATACAACGAATCCTGCTGACTACACCAATTTTTTAAATTTAATTGTAAAGGTTCAGATTCCTCCTAAATACCCTCTGAAATTAAAGTGAAAAAAATTTAATTATACAATAATTTGGAAACATTGCCTTCAATAACAACCAAAGTAATAAAAAATAAAGAAAATAAGAAATTAAAATTAAAGAAAAAGACAAAGAATACATCACCAATCTAAAAAAAGATTGGAAAAGGGTTTATCTGCAGCCCTTTAAACTTGAATGGGAAAAGCTTGTCCCAGGCAGAAAAATATCATTATCTCTTGGGTGGAATGAAATTAAAAACAGACTAATTTATGGGCGAAAACAAAAAGGCAAACCCACTTGCCATATAAAAGAGAAGTGTTCTGTGAAATGAAACCCGGATATTTCAAAAGGCCGGGAGACTTAACGAACTGACTTAAATGAGGGGACCAAGTCATTATATCTTCAACAAAAACTAAAGATGACCAGTCCCATGGATCGGGCCATCCTCAACAACAGGATCCCAAATCATTTCCAATGGACGTAATGAACTGAACAGCTTTCCCAGAAAAGAACCGGGAATGTAAAAAACCATTAATTGAATTTACCCATTTTGCCACCCATTTTGATTTCCTTCACAAGCTAATTGTACAAAATTCAGAGTCTGTTCTTTTTACACAAAATAATGTTTTGGTCATGTATTTTTGGTTATCTAATTTTTAAATATTTCATCTACTGGTATCCTGATTTAGGGAGGGGGGGGGTAAGGGTGAAAATTGGGAACAAGAGGTTTGGCAATTGTTTGTGTTACCCATGTATATATCCCCAAAAATTAAAGGCTATTAAATTAAAAAAAATTAAAAAAAAGTTATGTATAGGAAGGAAATGCCAGATGGCCCCAAGAAACGATTAAAGATGTGGAAGGGGAAACCCCTGGGCATCCAGTTTTGGGGTGTTCCTGGGTTGTGAATGAAAGAAAACATTGGTGTTTCCAGTCTAGGGTTAAAGAAAGGCTAAGTTCCCATGGAGAGAATCACGTTCTTGAAATGGTTTGAAATGAACTTACTAAAAAGAAGTCATTTCTTATTCAGGCTAGAAATAGTTTCAATTACTTCATCTGAGAATTGTCTATTCATATCCTTTGACCATTCATCAATTGACGAATGGCTTGATTTCTTATAAATTAGAATCAATTCTCTATATATTTTGGAAACAAGGCCTTTATCAGAACCTTTGACTATAAAAAGGTTTTCCCAGTTTATTGTTTTCATTCTAATCTTGTCGAATTGGTTTTGTTTGACAAAACTTTTCAATTAGATTTAATAAATTTTCATTTTGGGATAAATTCCTTATTCTTCCTGGCAAAATTCACCCTTTCCGGGTCGGGGTAAATTTCTTATGGTCTTCAATTTATTTATAATCTCATTCTTTATCCTAGGTTATTAACCCATTTTAAATTTCGTGTTGGTGTACAGTGCTAAATTTGGGTCAATCCCTAGTTTCTTTCCCAATTTAAAATTTTCCTAATTTTTTTCAATTGTGTTCTTTTCCCCAAATGGGGTCTTTGGGTTTTCAAATACTAGATTAAAACAGCATGTTGCCTTTAACATAACCTATTCCATTGATCAACAGTCTTTTTTATCCAATTCCAGATGGTTTTAGCCCCTCTTTTAATATAATTTTAATCTTTAACTAGATCACCTTCATTTGTTTTTTCTTAATTTTCTTGTTCTTGACCTTTTTTTTTTCCATTGAACTTTGTTGTTATTTTTCAGGTCATTAAAATAGTTTTGGGGGTCTGATTGGGGTTTAAATAAATAGATTAGTTTGGGTAGTCTGCATCTTTAATATTTGTTGCCCGTCAAGGCATTTTAAGAACAGGGTCTCAAACTTTTAAATGGGGGTTCACTGTCCCTCAATGTTGGAGGGCCGGACTATTTGGTGTTTTTTCTTCTTAAAATAATTTTCTGGGAGAGGGTTTCTTGATTTTCCCCCTTTCTGCTTTCTTCAGCCTCAGATGGAATGAATTCTCTTGCCTCTGAGAAGGCTTTGCCTCAATCTCCCAGACAAACCCCTGCAATGTTCCCAAGTCCCTCTCAATCTCACTAAAGCTTTTTTATGCTGTTTTTCGAGTGGGATTGTGGGAATGTCCCAGGGCCTCTGTCCCAAGAACTTCAAGGGGGTAATTCAGTATCTTCTAAACCCTGAAATTTCCCTAAAGTATGAACCCAATATATTTAAACCTTCCTTTTATAAGAGCTCTCTAAAATGTGAACACAAGCATTATTGTCTATCTTATTAGCAACTTATCACCTTGTGTTCACTCTAAAATGTGAACAATAATTTATCAATTCCATTGAGTTAACAAGGTTCGACATCTCCCTTAGTTTTCCCTTTTTAAATTATTGACGGGGCCCAACTTATAAAAATAAAATTTTGTTTTGGGGCCTTTAAAAAAAATTAGCCCGGGTGAGAGGGATAATTGTTCACTGCCCCATTTGCCCATGGGACTTTGAGGACCCTTGGTATAGAAGCTTATTGGTACGTGTTTGCATTTCCATCATCTTTGCCCTGGGTTGGAAAGGAGTTATATAAAAAAAAGAAAGAAAGAAAGAAACAGAGATGGATCGCCTTTTTCCCACTTGGAAACTATTTAAAAGACGCCCATTGGTTAAGGGTTTGTGACAAACCCCCCACGGAAGAGTATTTAGACTGCCTTTAAATTTGAATTCAGAAATTAAAAAGATGGCTGGCACAAACGCATCCGGACCCTCCTTTTTGACACCATCCTCTGTGAAGCCAAGCACAACCCCGCCTTTTTGCTTCCATGGAGATCAGTCACAATTGGGTCATCATTAGGATTTTAATTTACGGATGACCCTAGGGGGTTTTCCCAGTTTTTTGGTGGAGAAATTTGTCGGAAGGCATCTTCCTTCTCATTAAATCCCACTGGAAAGAAAGGCAGACACATGTCACAGCTTAGGAAGCTCTCAGGAAAGAACAAGTCCCTAATTATCAATTGTTGGATTGATCTTTACAGAGTATTTCAGCTTCCTGCCCTCATTGATGTTATGTACAACTCTTTCATTAACTTGCAAGCTTCAACGGGCCTTTACCCCAAGTCCCTTTAAAGGCAACTGAAAAGAAATGTTTCGATACAAGAGCACCAATGTGAACAGAGTCATTCTTGGTTTCCCATCACCAAGCTTCCAGTTTTTGTTGGGCTGTTGGTCAAGATTTTCTTAAATTTTAAAACCAACCAATATGGAAAACGATATTTGCTAATAATAAACCAAAAAAACAAGAATAAAAATTAAGAAATTTTTGATAAATCAAAATCTTAAATGAAAATACAAAAATTAGAAAAAACTTTGAAAGTAGCATTATTTTAAAATCAGGGCGATTCAATGTGGAAAACTATTCATAATCAAAAAATAACCAAACTCAAAACAATGTTTTTAAAAATAAGGTTTTGATAAAAAAAAAATGAAAAATTAGAGGTTGGGAAAATTTTTTTCTTTGAAAGTAGATTATTTAAAATTCAAAACAATAAGACAAACAATTCCCTTTGTCAAGATAAAAAAACCCCATAAACATTTTTAAAATTTTTTTGGCAAAAAGAAAAAAAGAGAGAAACATTAATAGGTTAAAAAAATTTATTCTTTAGAAGTAGGTTTTTGGAACCCTAAAATCAACAAAAAAACTACCAGAAAATTACCAGTTTACCAAAGGGAATAAAAAAATTAAAAAAAGTTAAAAATTTTAAAATTTAAAAAAGGTTATAACAAAAAAATAAAAAAAATTCCATTAAAAATACTTGTTATAAAAAATAATATATTTTGGAACTATCTGCCAAAGGAAAAGTAAATTGTGCAAGCCAAACCAAATTAACAAAAAAATGGTAACTTTGGAAAATAGAGTAGCCAAGGGAATAGAAAAATAACAAATATCAAATTAATTCATTTTTGGGTGCCTGAAAAAAACTCCCGAAATTATTTTAGGACCTAAAAATAACAACAAAATTCATCTGAAGAACAAAGGTAAAATTTCAAGGGAATTAATGAAAAATTTCAAGAAATGGGCTATCTTGGATTTAAATTTTTTTAAAAACCAAACAAAACATTTTTGGGTAAGAAATAGAGATAATGAGGGAACAGGTTAGGGTCAAGGACAAAATAGTCAATAATTGAAAGTTCTAAAAATGCAAAGACCCCCAGTGGGATAAAACCCTTTTATAAAAAATGCTAAATTTAAACTAGATTGGGAAATTGGGCAACCAAACACCTTCAGATTCAACAAGAAAGACAAAGGGTTAATTTAGACAGGATTGATGTTTAAACAATTGGGTGGGTAAAACCCTCAGCTGTGAAAAAAGGAATTTTTCCAAAGAAGAATAACTCCCCAAAAAAACTAGAAGAAATTATTTAATTTTAAAAAAAGTTTTGGGACCAAAAACAAACAAAAAAAAAACTTAATGCAAAAGTTAGAAGGCAATAAATGGGAAATCTTTTTGATTTATTTTCTAAAAGGCCTTATTTTAAAATAGAAAATTAACAAATTTATAAGAATTTTTAAAATTCTCCAATTTAAATGTTAAAAGTTAAGACCAATTTTCGGGAGGGAAATTAAAATTTCTAATCATATGAAAATCTCAAAAATTGATCAGGAAATGATTAAGAAATTGAGAGAGACTGAACCCCTGAGGCTAAAGACAAGAAAAGACAAAGATAAAGTTAGAAGGAGTGGGAAATTATTTTAAACATTGTTTGGGTTCTAAAACAGACTAGCCATTTTGGGAAAACAATTTGGAACTAGTAAAAGTTACAATTTTTTTCTTCCCAGAAAAAAGGAAAGGACCCTTCCAAAAAGTTTGTGGCAGCCCCTTTAAGGAAAAAATGAAATTTGAAGGGTGCCCCGTTGCAGAATGGCGAATAAAAGGTATGAACAAATAATTTTTCGAAGAAAGATCGAGGATGATTTGAGAGGTAAAGATTAGATGAACTGATCTAAGGAAATGGGCAGAACCAAATCATTTTGTCATTTGGGTCAAACTCTGACGGTTTTCTTACAAGGGGAACAAAATATTTAAACAATGGTTACTATTTAATGGTGTTAAATTTATTGGAGTTATCTTAAAAAAAATATTTGTGATGAAGATTTATTCAATTTAAAAGGTATTTAGAGCCAAGTAGACCCTAGGGATGGAACAGACTAAGAAGACAAGGCTGGAGGGTGGAAGTCGCCCAGAGCTAAAGGAGACATTCATTCCAAACCCTCCCCACCTGGGGCCTTTCCTTTTGCTTTTACTGAAAAAGTTTGGGGTTTGGCCAACGGGAAATACGACTTCCGGATAGGAAAAGTTCAAAACAAAACCTTTGTGGTGCCTCCTGCCCCCAAGAAACCAACCCCAAGGACCTCCAAAAGCGGCCTGGGCCCCGGAAGGAGACAAACTTTTGGAGATAAATTAAAAATGGTTTTCCTGGCTGTTGTGTTACTCTGCGGAAATGAAGGCTGTCCAGAGATAGAAAACCTGCTTGGTACAAAGAAATCAAATTTACTGACAATTTAGGATATATTGATGCCATTCAAAAATCTTGGGGATGAGGAGCCTCAAGCCAAAAACCTGGGAACAGCGGACCAAAAACCCTAACTTCTCACTTTTTTTGTTCATTTTTGTTTTTTTCTTTTCATTTTTGAGGGGTGGAAATAAAAATATTTATTAACAAAAAGGAAAAATAAGGAAAAGCTTTTATTAAAACCTACCATGTGGCACTGTAATAAGTATTTGAACAAAAAATGAGACTAAAAAAAAAAAGATGCTGAAATTGTTGGATCAGCCAGAAGAAAATAGCCAACAAATTTCACAGAATGATCACTAGAGCTGTGCAGAGACTAGTACAGATGTGGGGCTCACACATCACAGTGAGGGGGGATACAGTTCCGGAGAAGGCAGAAGGGCCCTGACTTGGCCACATCCAAAGCCCCTTTGAGACCTCAGGCCTGTTCTCCAATTTTGGGGATACTCTTTTTAACTTGTCAAAAGTGATGGTGCTTCTTCCAAACCACTAGGTGTCCTCACTGCTGCACATATGCCTGGAGAGTAATGAAACAGAAGTCCTAGAAGCAAACCTTTGTCTGAATGTGACCGGAGCTTTACTTTGACTGTTACAAGGTCTCACACACACCCCAAGGCTGCCCTTCCCTGCACCCATCCAGTCTTTGTCCTGTGCACATTTGCCTCCTTGTGGGACTGATGAGCAGCAAGCAGGGGTTCCTGCTGTGGTTTGATTACAAGGTTACAAAGCTGTGGTGACCTGGGGCCTGCAGCCACTAGGAGACGCTGTGTGACTGGCTCTGGACAGGAAATGGGGGCAGGAGGAGCCTGGGGAATCTCAGGGGAGGATGAGCCCAGCTGGCTGTGTCTGTGGCTGCTCTGACCCCCGGGATCTCTCAGTAGCTACATCTCAGCTGGGCTGAGGCAAGGGCTTCCAAGGCCCCACCCCTCATATCTGCATCCAGACCCCACCCCCTCCCCAACCCCATCCCAGGTTCACAGGGAGAGGATAAGAGGGGCCTGGCAGAGCCCGGACCCAGCTGCTTCTCTCTGGGGAGCAGAGCTCTCGGGGTCCCCTGCACCATGGCCTGGCCTTTTGTCTGCCTCCTCCTGCTCACCTGTTGCTCAGGTCAGGGCTGACCCTGCCTGTCCTGCTCTCTCCTCCCTGTCCCAGGGTCTGCTGTGAGGGTCTCCAAGCACCTTCCCCCTCTCTCCTATGCTGGGACAGTAATGTCTGTCTCTGTTTCCAGGTTCCTTCTCCCAGCCTGTGTTGACTCAGTCTCGCTCCATGTCTGTGTCCCCGGGAGCCACGGCCAGACTCACCTGCACCCTCAGCAGTCAGCACAGTGATTATGGAATTGAATGGTTCCAGCAGAGCCCAGGAAAGGCCCCCAGATTTGTCATGAGGTGGAGACTGATGGACCTGTAGACATGGGCGAGGGGATCCCCGACCGCTTCTCGGGCTCCAGCTCTGGCATGGATCTCTACTTGTCCATCAGCAACATCCAGCCTGAAGATGAAGCTGATTATTACTGTGGGACACTTTATGGTAGTGGTAGTAGGTATGGTTACCACAGCACTACATTCAGTGAGGAAGTGGGACAAAAACCTGCCTGCCAGCCCAGCCCTGGCCCAGGCTGTTGACTCAGCCCAAGCTGCCAGGGGACCAGAAGGTCCCTCCTTCTCTCTGCTTCTTCCTCTTTCACATTTTTTCTTTCTTCCTTTTTCTGCCTCTGCCTCTTTGTGCCTGATATTCTTCCTGTCTGTCTGTCTGTCTGTCTCCTCTCTTTTTCTCCAGGATATTCTATGATTCACCTGGGTGAGATCTAGAGTACATGGGAGGAATAGTTCTTGCACCCAGATTTTCTGATCTCACAAGCTGGATTTTACCCTTGTCTAATTGGGACCCCAGGGCAGAGATTTATCTGTGCCTTCAGGCTTCAGGGATTGACATGGAGAGAAATAGGAGGGAGCCTCTGCCACGGTTTCCACACAACAGCTTCTTCTTGGAAAGAGAAATGAGGCTTAGTGAAGGGGCTCCTGGGACAACAGCCAGTTATCATGAGGCCTCGGCCACAGATACCTTGTAGAGCAGCAAAGACCCCAGCACTGAAGTGGGAACAGAAATGGTTAAACTCTGCTGATCCTGTATGCAGCCTCCCTTTTCTGCTCTGACAAAGCCATCATGGTGGGGCAGATGTAGTCACCCACCACTTGGATGGGCAACAAGCAGCTGCTTGGCCCTTGCTTCAAGGCTGTTCTTATTGAAGCCCAGCCTCTACTCTGCTGTTTATTATTTCAAGCCTGTATCTGATCTTATCACCACCCTGTTTCCTTAGTTCCATTATCTCCCTTTTCTCCCTATTATCTCCTGGATAAAATCTACTTGGGCTTTCAAAGCTTTTTAGGCCAGACCCCTTCCCATCTTCCTGGACACCAGCTACTCCAGTGGCCAGGGACAATGAACCCCTCATTTTTTACCCAGGACACTGTCTGCCAACTCTGCCCATTTACTCTGGCTGTGTTCACTGCCTATCTGTCTAATCCTGCTCATCTCCAGCTTCTTCCTTCCAGTCCCAGGTAAAATCCTAATTTCCTTTGTAAAACATTTCTCCCAGTCCTCCTCAACCTTAGTGCTTTCTCTCTTTTCTCCAATCTGTCTCTTTTATGTGTGCTGTTTACATGTTTTTCCACGGCCACCTTAGGCTGTGAGTTCCTCAAAGACTGGAGGCTGGTTTTGCCTATTTAGTATCTGCGAGAGTTGGAACACAGCAGGCGATTAATAAATGTTTGTTGACATTACTTCATCTGTGGGGTTGTGGAATCATACACGTGGAGTTGTAAGGGACCTCAGATAGAAGGAATCTCAACCCACTCAGTTTACAGATAAAGGAACTGAGTCCCAGAAATTCTAATGAATTTCTGATTTGCACATCCTGAGAGCATATTCTTTCTTTTAAAGGCAGTTTAATTTTATGAAGCTTCATGCTTTGAAGCAATCTCGTAAATAATTGTATAACTATGTTTAACATACATTTCTACCATGTTTTAACACATATTGGACTACTTGCCATCTAAGGGAGGATGTGGGGGAATGGAGGGCAAATTGGAACACAAAGTTTTGAAAGGGCTAATGTTAAAGAATTCTCCATACATATGTTTTGAAAAATGAAAAGCTTTAATAATAAAAATAAAAGAACTGGGGTTTATTTACTTGTTTTATCCTAGCCTTCTAGATCTGTCCCCCTGAGGTGGGAAAGTTGGACCTGTCATAACCTTAGGAGTTAACTATAAAAAATAGGAGAGTGATACAATATATCAATAACTATAGGATACAGTAAAAACAGTGATTAGAGGAAAATGTATACATCAAAACCTAGAGAAAGAGGAGAGCAATGGATTGGATCTGCAAATTAAAAAGTCCTAAAAAAAAAAGAACTAAAAATCCTCAATTCAGCATTAATTAGGAAATTTTAAAAATTAAGGTGAGAAAAGGGAAAGTGCTGAGGACGTTTGTGTGTTTGTGTATTTATGTGCTTGGGCAGTGAATGACAGCCACAGGGATACTGAATCCTAGAGGCCCATTTGTCCTGCAGATCGAACCAGAGGAGGAAAATCTAGGTGAGAAAATCAGTGATGATGATGGCTCCCAAAGCTCCCAGAGAAATGCTGACTCTGGCAGACACTCTCCTCATAATAAAAAGAACCATATTTATATACATTTACATTTTAAGGCTGGTAGCACTTTGTAAATAATAACTTTTTGATTTGCACTATGGCTTTCTAATTTTATAATTTCCATGTGACAGATAAGGAACCTGAGGCAAAACGAATATCTGAAATGTGATTTGACTTCCAGTTTTCCTAACTCCAGGAACACCCAGGTTGCTCTGCTCTGACTTCTGGGGAAGTTTCAGGATATGCTCCCACTCCACTTTGTCTGCATCCCATAGTTCCTGTTCTGTCCTCTTCCCTTCATCTTATTCTCTCTCCCTCTCTTGTTACCATAGCTGAGCATTTATTCCTACTCAAAGAAAGTCAAAGAAAGGCCTTGGATGTCCTCCCCTGAAATCACTTGGAACTGCAAGTGACTGATCCTCTCTGTTTGTCTGTCTCTCTTTGTCTGTCTGTCTCTGTTCTCTCTCTTTCTCACTCTCAAAAACACACAAACTCGCTTCCCTGTGGGAAAAAAATTATTTGCAACTCTCTGTTGTGCATCCATTAGGCAGCTTGATACAGGTTCTTGATTTTACATGGTAGAGTTGTGGAAAGATCTCATCGGTTCCAGGGGATTACATTATCATCATCTCTATACAAATGATTTTTAGACCTCTTCCTCCTTACCTTGATCTTTTTAGTTTCAATATATTTTAAGATTTTCCTCCTACTTCCTGGGGGCATCTTTTAGGCACCAGTTCTTAGTCTCTCCTTTCCTGACCACAGCAATGCAGGTGTGTATGAATACAAGACAAAGTCTACAGGATCTTCCCTGTGCTTGGAATACTGTAATGGGCTGAAGCTCAAGTTGATGCACTGAGGTCCCAAGCACGTGAGGCTAAATAATAATTGGACCATACTCTATTAATATATGCTTGGAGAAAGAATGGCCCCCGCCCACTCTTATGGCTTAAATGCAAGTTCTTATGTATTGTATAGGAAATGACATAGGGACGACTTTGGTGGGTGGAGGGAGAGGGGCAGGGAGAGAGAAGAGAGATTGCTGGCCAGGTTAGTGTCACCGCCGCTCACAGTCCTATGGCCATCTCCCTTCACCTCCACAAAGAATAAAGATCGAAGATTTTCCCTTAACCTGAATTCCTGACTCTAGCTGATTTTAAAATACGTGGTCATCAGAGAATACTCCTTGACAATAACCTGGAGTACTTTACCCTACCTGGATTTTCAACCATATGCTATAATGAAGCCACTATATTCAGGAGCGTATTCCAGGAGGAATTTGGCATGCATCATGAAAGGGAACACAGACAGCTGAGAGCTGGAAATCTTTTTTTTTAAAGTGGATATTGTTTAGAGGGCTGGACAGGTTTGGAGTCCCTGGGGAGATATTTTCCAAATGATTGAATCCATTCTTGAATTCAGCCTAATTCAATTCTATATTCCCTTTCCCTTCCCTCCAAGTACATTTCATTGAAGTTATTCCATTCAAAGGGCTATCTTCCTATTCATTGCAATGATGGTGTGTGTGTGTGTGTGTGTGTGTGTGTGTGTGTGTATGTTTTTGTGTGTGTGTGTGGTATATATGTACTATAAGCCTGGCATATGTTTAAATAAATCTAGTAAACAAGCTTCAAAGTTTCCCAGAAGGAATGAATTATTGGCTCATGATAATGTGATTGCATTTTGTGAAAAAATACCATTCCATGATCATCAGTAAGTATGCATCAGGATGATGCAAAATGTTATAGGACTTGGGAACTGTCATCATAACACATCAACATACTAAAAGTTTCTATTTGAGTTTAACAGGAGAGTGGGCACAGACTACTACTACACATGACAGGAAGTCTTTGGAAGGAAAGGAGTTAGAAACCACAACTTCAATGGTCTCTTATTATTGTGCATCTCTTGACCTTCTCCTCACCAACATCGTATTCTTTTTATGTTAAGACAACAAACCATCATGGATGCCCCTTACAACAGGCATTCACATTTAATAGTCTTTGAGATGGTAAGGAGAAAAAACAGATAGGATGTGAGACTGATAAAGGCAATGTGTGGCAGATTGCTGCACTGATCATAGATTAATGATTTCCAAAATGAAGATTTGCAATCAGCAAAACAATGACCCAAAGTCAAGAAAATCAGCAAAAGACTTAATGTCAACATATTGGAGCACTTCATGAACAGTATATTGCTAACTTGGAGAGAAAGCTGAACCTATACAGAATTAGCAACAGCAGAGCAGAAAAGGAGCAGGCAGCTTTGAGACTGGGTATAACACTGCATTTCCACGTCTGGACCAAAACACTTAAAAGCATCAAGACTGGTTTGACCAAAAAATTATGAATAAATTCAAAAGCTGCCAAGGAAGAAACAAAAAATCTATGCATTCTACCAACTGAATAGTCCACCTTTTGGAATCTTTACAAACTCTTAAGCCATTAGAGTTGATAGAGACAATAATTATCTAATTTGGCATGGTTCAATATGATTGATCTTGATCTTAGAAAGAGATATTTGGGGCCAGAACTTGAAACAAGGTTCTAAGTACAACTGATAGAAACGATGCTTGTGTTCACACCTTTAGAGAGCTCATAGAAGCAAGAAATATTTAAGTACTCATTGGAGTTCACATGTTTGGGAGATTTCAGGGTTTAGAAAGAGATATTGGAATTCACACCTCCCTTGAAGTTCTTAGGGCCAGAGAGCACTCTGGGAGATAACCCAAAATCCCATTCTCTCCAGAAGGAGGAGTTAACCTTTAGGAGATCATATATATAGAGGAAGCTCTTAGAGCTGAAAAGAGTTACTTGGGAACATTCCCAGGGGTCGGAGAGGAGCACTCTGGGAGGAAGCCCACAAGCCCTCTGTCCAAGGCAAGAGAGATTCATTACAACTTTCACCTTGGTGCTGGCTGGAGGCTGAAGATAGCAGAGGTAGGAGCAAAGGACAAAGCTGCAAGAGCTCTTAGAACCAAGCAGAGAGATAGGTCTCTGAGCTAACTGGGCTATATTGAAGGACACAATAAAAGATCTGAACTTTCAAAACCTTTTATGGTCAAGCCCCTTCTGATCTCTCTGGCCTTCTGGCTCCTTAAATCCTCGGGCACCTGCTACCCCACCTTCCAGGGACAACGATCTCCTCACTATTACCCAGGACACTCTCTGCCAACTCTGCCCATTGGGTCTGGCTGTGTTGGCTATTTGTCTAAACCTGCTCATCTCCAGCTTCTTTCTTCTCTCCAGTCTCAGGTAAAACCCTACCTTCCTTTGCAGAAAGTCTCTCCCAGCCATCCTCCTCTCTTATCTCCACTTTGTCTCTTTTATGTGCTGTTTGGCTGTAGCTGTTTACATATTGTCCGTTCCCCACCCCCACCCCCACCCCGCCATCTTAGCCTGTGAGTTTCTCAGGAGTGGAGGCTGCTCTTTGTAGTGGCCAGAAACTGGATGGCCATCAATTGGAGAATGGTCGGGTAAATTGTGGTATATGAATATTATGAAATATTATTGTTCTGTAAGAAATGACCAGCAGGAGGATTTCAGAAAGGCCTGGAGAGACTTAAACGAACTGATGCTGAGTAAAACGAGCAGGACCAGGAGATCATTATGTACTTCAACAATACTATATGATGATCAATTCTGATGGACATGGCCCTCTTCAACAATGAGATTAAACGAGCAGTAATGAACTGAATCAGCTACACTCAGCGAAAGAACTCTGGGAGATGACTAGGAACCACTACATAGAATTCCCAATCCCTCTATTTTTGTCCACCTGCACTTTTGCTTTCCTTCACAGGCTAATTGTACACTATTTCAGAGTCTGATTCTTTTTATACAGCAAAGTAACTGTTAGGACATGTATGCTTACATTGTATTTAACTTATACTTTAACATATTTAACATGTATTGGTCAACCTGCCATCTGGGGGAAGGGGTGGGGGGAAGGAGGAGAAAAGTTGGAACATAAGGTTTTGCAAGGGTCAGTGCTGAAAAATTACCCATGCATAGATCTTGTAAATAAAAAGCTATAATAAAAAATAATAATTAAAAAAAAAGAATGAAGACTGTTTTTGCCTCTTTTGTATATCTATAGAACTTGCGACACAGTGGGTGATTAATAAATGTTTGTAGACATTAATTAATTTGTGGAGTTTATGGAATCATATATGTGGAGTTGGTGCTCCCCCCAGCCACATGATACATTTTCATACCTTGAGAATGCAACAAAGAAACCAGGGAGCCAGAAGCAACATTGTAGCTGCACCTACACAGAGCAGTCCCGGTTTAAAAACATTTTGAAGTAATAAAGCTTTATATGTATCTCTGTGTGTGTAGATATTTCTGGACATCTGTTATTCCCCCATAAATCTTGTCGAATACCCTTTGACAATTATGACCCCAAAAGACCCCAAAGCCCTCCCTCAAGTCTGAAACATCAGGCCAGATGTCACCGAAGGCCCAACAAGTGGGCAGAGGCCACAGACAACTCCAGCCTCTGGCTTTCCAACTCCTCTGGCACTAGTCACGTGGCCATGTTTGTTCAGAGTCCTTTCCAAAGGGCTGGGTCTCCATTTCTGTCAAAAGAAATTCTGGCAATAAAGAGTCAAGTCCTTTCATGGAAGAGAACCTCGCTCCTGGCAGCTTTGTGCAGTCATGGACCCGAGCACTGGACCAGGAGTCAAGAAAGGCTGATCTCAAAACCAGACTCGGGCAGCTAATAGTATGACTCTGACTAAGTAAAATAAGCTTCTTAGTATACTCTCCCTAATCAAGAAAGCAGGATTTTAGGGCATCCATCCTACTGTTCACATGGACTCTTTGTGTCTGGCTGGGGCTCTTGTTCTGATAAGTCACAGTCAGATACATTACAAGTGGGCTCTCACATAGTCATGCAATTTGGTCTTTGCCAAGAATGAAGGACAACAGCAATCCAACTAGAACAGGAACAAAACTGACATTTACCTCCTAGGGTTATTTTGAGAATAAAATGAGATAATACTAAGAGCTTTGCACACCCCAAATCTTTGTATCTATATCTATTTATACACACACATGCATACATATATAATTTATTATCCTAAATAATTTTTGCTATGATGATGATCCCACTTTCAAGTTTATCCCCAATTGATTCTCTCTCTCCCTCCTTCCCTCCCTTCCTCCTATTCTCTCTCTCTCTCTCTCCTCTCTCTCTCTCTCTCTCTCTCTTTCTCCATCCTCCCCCTTTTCCATCTCTCTGTGTCTTCCTCTCTCTCTCTCTCTCTCACATATACACATAGACACACATATTTGCCTCCCTGTGAAAAAATGTATGCTACTCTTTTTTTGTTTGTTTGTTTTTTACACCATTAGGGGGCCTGGTACAGACTCTCTATTTTACATAGTATAAGTTGTGAAAATATCTCATCAGCTCCAAGGGACTAGATGATCATTACCTCTGTACAAATGATGCTTAGATCTCTCCCTCCTCACCTTGCCCTTTTGAGTCAAATCTAACTTTAGATCCTCCTCCTGCTTCTTCTAGCCAACTTTTAGATACCATAAGTTCTTAGTCTCTCCTTTCTTGACAAAAACAAGACTGGTGTGTGTGAATATAAGGCAAAGTCTATGGGTTATTCTCTGAGACTGGGAAACTTCCTGACAATAACATGGAATACTTTACCCTGCCGGGGCTTGAAACCATAGCTTGCAATTGAGCCACTGTGTTCAGAAGTAGTTTGGTTTGCATCTCTAAAGGGAACACAGACACTGGGGTCTCAGGAATCATTGGATTCTCTGAGACATAGGGTTAGAGTCAGGAGGCCTGAGACTGGGGAGCTGGCAAAGGAGGGTTTGGTTTGGAGGTGTGTGTGTGTGTGTGTCCACGTGTACTTATAGTAAGGATACAAATTGAGTTTTAACCATTGTAATTGAGTTTAACAGGAGAGTAGGCATAGAACACAACGCAGGAAGACCGTGGGAGGAACAGAGTTAGGAACTGCAAATGCAATGGTCACTTGTTACTGGATGTCTGTGTATTTCATGACCTTCTCCTCACCAACATTATCTTCATTTTATCTTAAGACAATTTAATGCCACTGGAGCCATATAGATTAGTTTTAAGGACATGATCCTAAAAAGATAGTGATCTATTGAAACATTATGTTCAGTCTATCAATCAATTCTCAAGACATTGAATATGTACAAATTCTGAATAAATTCCTCTCTACCTGATTTTCCTTTTAAAGAACACATTCTGAATGCCCTTTCATGTGGCATAGCACCTGGTGTTGACTTCTGTTGGAATCCTAGTGTCAACTCAACTTGAAACAAGGTGAAAACTCAAGGGAGATGTCAGAATCCTAGTATTAACTCATGGAATTGATACAGTGCTTATTGGTTCAGACCTTAGAGTGAATCCTTACAAGGTGATAAGTTGCTAATACTGATAGACAATAATGCTTGTGTTCACACCTTTAAAGAGCTCTTATAAGCAAGAAGTATTTAAGTACTCATTGGAGTTCACATGTTTGGGAGATTTCAGGGTTTAGTTTGAGATATCTGAATTCACACCTCCCTTGAAGTTCTTAGGGCCAGAGAGCACTCTGGGAGATAACCCATAATGCCATTCTTTCAGAGGAGGAGTTAACCTTTGGGAGATTATATATATATATATATATATATATATATATATATATATATATATAGAGAGAGAGAGAGAGAGAGAGAGAGAGAGAGAGTTCTTAGAGCTTGGAGAGTCTTACTTCGGAACATTGACTGGGGTCGGAGAGGAACACTCTGGGAGGAAGCCCACAAGCCCTCTCTCCGAGGTAAGAGAGATTTATTTTCATCTTCCACCTTGGTGCTGGCTGGAGGCTGAAGAAAGCAGAGGCAGAAGCAAAGGACAAAGCTGCAAGAGCTCTTAGAACCAAGCAAAGAGATAGGTCTCAACTAACTGGGTTATTTTGGAAGGAGAAAATAAAAGTTTGCATTTTTACCAGCTGGCTGCATTTTGGGTGATTATTTACTTTCAACTGAAACTAAGGCTGCCTCCAGAAAACCTCCCTAAAAAAACCTCTCCCAGAGAGAACTATTATTATCATAAAGAAGAAAAACGCCACAGACTTCCAGCTGAGATTTACAAGGCAGGGAGTACACTACTCATACAAAAGTTGATTGAACTTTTTTGGGTTATTTAGCAAGAAGAGATTCTCCTTCAGGAGTTCAAGGAAGCCTCCATTTGACATCTCTATCAAAGAAAAAGAAATCTTTTGTCCTATGGCAATCACAGAGGACTCTCTCTCAGTAATTACTGCCAAAATTCTTTCCAGGATCCTCTTTCATGGGCTGATCCTTCACCTGCAAGATGCTCATCCAAGAGCCAGTGTGGTTTCAGAAAGGTTGGGGGGGGGGAGGTTTGTGAAGTGTTTGCTGAAATACAGATTAGCATCTGTTCCTGCAGGTCCTGTTGTCACAATTTTGGAAGACTCAGAAAAAAAGGTTCTCTCACCCATAAACTTCAGCTCTCTAAAATAGTTCCCACCACAAATGATGTAATTTTATCAGTATAAGTGTCATTAAGAGGCAGGACCATCTGTGTTGCTGCTGTACCCTAAGGACCATGGGATCTTTTCATTTGACCTGTAGGTGAAATGTTCCAGGACAACTGGAGCTCTTTGAGAACAGGAAGGCACTCTCTTCATTTTCCATTTGCAGTTCCAGTCCTTACCATGGTGTTGCCACAATGAACACATAATAGTGCAGCTGTGCCCTCGCAGCTCTCCCCAAGAGCAGCTGGTTTGTCAAAGGTGACCCCTGGACACTTGCCAAGGCTCACAAAGCTGTGACCATGGACACGGTCTAGGGGAAGCAGAGAAGCTAGAGAGGAAGTGGGGAACCCGGAAGGGGGCAGCTGCTGACAGGTCCCAGTCAAGAGCCACTCAATTCTGTTAGCCAGCGCCCATACCTCCAATGGGCCGTGACCAGCATCTCCTAAGGTCAGCCTGAATCCTCCAGACTGGCAACTCGGCCCCAAATCTTGCTAATTAGGGCAGATATCACCGAGCTCTGCCATTCAGGCAGAGACTACAACACACACCCCTCTCATTTATACTGAACTGGCATTCTAGGCTCTTGGCTCAATCTACTCAGTGACCAATGGATCAGGTCAGCTCCTGCCCCACTGTGGTGATCTTCTTCTTTAAAATAATAATAGTTCTCTCTGGGAGAGAAGGTTTCTCCGGGAGGTTTTCTGGAGGCAGCTTTAGTTTCAGTTACAATCAATAATTACTCCAAAATGCAGCCAGCTGGTTAAAAAATGCAAACGTTTATTTTCTCCTTCCACAATAGCCTGGTTAGTTGAGGCCTATCTCTCTGCTTGGTTCCAAGAGCTCCCTCCAAATGTCTCCAAATCCAAAGGTTTGTCCTTCAGACTCCAGCCAGCACCAAGGTGGAAGATGCAACGAATCTCTCTGGCCTTGGAGAAAGGGCTTGTAGGCTTCCTCCCAGAGTATTCCTCTCCGACCCCTGGGAATGTTCCCAAGTAACTCTCTCAAGCTCTAAGAGCTTCCTCTATATATATATAATCTCCCAAAGGTTAACTCCTCCTTCTGGAGGCAGGGCTTAAGGGAGGTGTAAATTCGGATATCTCATACTAAACCATGTGAACTCCAATGAGTACTTAAATATTTCTTGCTTCTATGAGCTCTCTAAAGGTGTGAACACAAGCATCGTTTCTATCAGTTGTACTTAGTACCTTGTTTCAAGTTCTGGCCCAAAATATCTCCTTCTAAGATCAAATCAATCATATTGAACTGTGCTAAATTAGATAATTATTGTCTCTACCAACTCTAATGGCTTAAGAGTTTGTAAAGATTCCAACACCCCACAATAAATTATTACAATAATGTCCACTCGGGGTAAAATGTCCTGAGACAGCTAAGGACCCCACAGAGAGATAGAGGCTATTGGAGCCGGTGTCAGGAAGAATTGGTTCCAAATTTGTTCTCAGGTAATTATGAATTCTTTGAAATTAGGTAGGTCAATTAATCCTTCTCTGTCTCAGTTTCTCCATTTGTTAAAAAGGCATAATGAGAGATCCTGCCTTCAAATGATAAATGTTAAGGATAAAATGAAACAGTATCTGTGAAGTTCTTTACAAACCATCAAGCTCCCTTTTAATGTCATTGCTGTTATTATTAATTATTTTTATTAGTTATTATTATTATAAATATGAAGATTATCAAGTACAGCCTCTATATCCCACCACTTTCAGCCACAGTTAGTTCCCTTAGTACACAACTGCAATGTGGTGGCTTTGTGTGGGTCCTCATACCAAAAATAATACATCTCTAAACCTCTTTAACTATATGGGCACAAGTAGCTCAAAAATGGGCACTTATTTAAGTGGTAAATCAATGCAACATTAAAGAAGCAACATTCAAGAAGACTCTCCCACAAATGTGCTAAATAGAATACTAGAAAAGTTAGGTATGACAGATCTTTGGAGAAAACTGAATGGAGATAGAAAGGAGTATACTTTCTTCTTGGCAGTCATGGAACCAGTACATAAACCGACCACATATTAGGACATAAAGAGCTCAAAATCAAATGCAGGAAGGCAGAAATAATAAATGCATTTTTTCCAGACTATGATGCAATAAAAATTATATTCAATAAAAAGCCAGGAGAAAATAAACCAAAAGTTACTGCAAACTAAATAATCTCATCCAAAAGAATGCATGGGTGAAACAGCAATTCACAGACTCAATTAATAATTTCATCCAAGAGAATGACAATAATGAGACAACATATCAAAATTTGTGGGATGCAGTCGAAACAGTTATTAGGGGAGATTTTATATGTCTAGATGCTTGCTTACTTGCATAAAAGAGAGAAAGAGATCAATGAATTGGGCTTGCAATTATAAAAGCTAGAAAAAGAACAAATTAAAAAACCCAATCAAATTCTAAACTTGAAATTCTAAAAATAAAAGGAGAGATTAATAAAACTGAAAGCTAAAAAACTATTAAATTAATAAATAAAACTAAGAGTTGACTTTATGGGAAAAAACAAAATAGATAAACCTTAGTTAATTTGATTAGAAAGAGAAAAGATGAAAAGCAAATTGTTAGTCTCAAAAATGAAAGGGGAGAACTTTCCACCTATGAAGAGGACAATGGAGCAATAATTAGGAGTTATTTTCTCAACTTTATGCCAATAAATTTGATAACCTAAATGGAATGGAGGAATGGAGGAATACCTAAAAAAATGTAGATTGCCTAGATTAACAAAAGAGGAAATAAATTACTTAAATAGTCCCATTTTAGAAAATGAAATAAAACAAGCTATTAATCAACTCTATAAGAAAAAAATATCCAGGGCCAGATGGATTTACATGTGAATTCTACCAAACATTTAAAGAACAATTAACTCCAATACTATATAAACTATTTGAAAAGCTAGAGAAAGAAAAAACTCCTATCAAAATTATTTTATGACATAGACATGGTACTGATATCTAATCAAGGTTGGATGAAAATAGAGAAAGAAAATGATAAACCAATTTCCATAATGAATATTGATGCAAAATTCTGAAATAAAATATTAGCAATGAGATTACAGAACATTATCCCCAGGATAATAATAAAATCCCCAGGAATGAAAAAACTAATTAAAAATAATACAACTTAGCAAAGGTTTGCAGGATACAAAATAAATCCCCATAAATCATCAACTTTTATACACCACTTAAAAATCCAAGACCAAGAGATACAAAGAAAATTTCTTTAAAAATAATTTAATTAAAAACATTTGGGAATCTATCTACCAAAGGGAAGTCCAAGAACTATAAAACAAAAACTAAAAACTTTCCACAAATAAATCACAACAAACGGAAAATATCAAATTGTAGGAAGGGGGAAATATAAAAAAATAAACCTACCTAAACAATCTATTTATTTAATCTTACCAATCAAAAATCCCAAAGCTATTTTACGCCTAGAAAAAAAAAATAACAACATAATTCTTCTGGAAAGAACAAAAAAGATCAAAAATTTCAAAAAATTAATGAAAAAAAAAAAACCAAATAAATGGCCTAACTTTTTAGTCTAAAACTATATTTTAAGCAGATCACCAAAAACCATTTGGTAACTAAAAATAGACTAGTTGATCAATGGAATAAGGTTGGAACCACAAAAAAAAAACAATAACTACAACAATCTAGTGTTTGACAAACCCAAAGACCTCAACTTTGGGGATAAGAACTCAGTATTTGACAAAAACTGCTGGGAAAATTGGAAACTAGTATGGCAGAAACTAGGCTTTGACCCACACCTAACACTGTATATCAAGATAAAATTGAAATGGGTTCATGATCTAGACATAAAGTATGATATTATAAACAAATGAGAAGAACATAGAATAGTTTACCCCTTTCAAGCTCTGGTGGGGAGGAAGAATTTTTCTTAAATAAAAATTTTTATATAATATTTTGAATTTTCATAAGTTCTCAACATACAGGGCAATTTTTTCTTTTTTTTATTATAGCTTTTATTTACAAGATATATCATGGGTAATTTTTAGCATTGACAATTTAAAAACACTTTTTCTAAATTTTCCTTTTCCCCCCCCTTCTCCCCAGATGGAAGTTGACCAATAATTATTAAACATGTTAAAGCATAAGTTAAATACAATATATGTACACAATTCCATACAGTTATTTTGCTTACAAAAAATCGGACTTTGAAATAATTTACAATTAATCTGAAGGAAATCAAAAAATGCAGATGGAGGCCAAAAATAGAGGGACTGGGAATTCTATTAGTTTCATAGTCATCTCCAAAGTTCTTTCTCTGGATGTAACTGGTTCAATTCATTACTACTCTATTGGAACTGATTTGGTTCATCTCCTTCAACCTTAAGGAATACCGTCCATCAGAATTAATATATAGTATTTTATTTAAGTATATAATGATCTCCCTGGTCCTGCTCATTTCCTCAGCACCTTCATTAAATCTCTAGGCCTTTCTGAAATCATCCTGCTTGGTCATTTCTTCGAACAATAATATCCTCGTTCATATACCAAATTTATTCAATTCTCAATTGATGGGCATCCACTCCTTTCCAGTTTCTGGCCACCTTTCAAAGAGGACTGCCACAAACAATTCTTACATATAGTCCCTTTCCTTCTTTAAAAATCTCTTTGGGATATAAACCCAGTAATAACACTTTCTGGAATCCGGATACCGGTTTGATAACTTGTTGCACATAATTCCAAATCACTCCCCAGAATGGCTGAATGTAGTCTTAATTCCACCAACAATGCATCAGTGTCCCAGTTATCCCACATCCCCTCCAACATTCCTCATTATCTTTCCCTCCCATTCTAGCCAATCTGACAGGTCTGTAGTGGTATCTCAGAGTTGTCTTAATTAGCATTTCTCTGGTTTTGACTTGGAGGCATCTTTTTTAATGGAAAATGGTTTCAGTTTTTGCCTGAGGAAATTTATTCCTTATCCTTTGACTAACCATAAATTGGAGAATGGCTTGATTTCTTATAAATTAGAGTCAATTCTCTATATATTTTAAAAATAGGGCTTTTTATCAGAACCTTTGACTGTAAAAAAATGTTTTCCTAGTTTTTCTTCCCTTCCTAATCTTGTCTGCATTAGTTTGTTTTGTACAAAACTTTCAATTAGATAATCAAAATTTTCTATTTTGTGACAATAATGATCTTAGTTCTTCTTTGGTCATAAATTTGGAGGAAGAAATTAGTGATCAAAAGAAAGTAATATTTTACTGATCACAAAATAGATAATTTTAAAATAGTTATATTAAAACGGTTTTGCACAGACAAAAATTAGTCGACAAAATGAAAGGAAACAAAAACTGGGAAAAACATTTTAAATTAAGGTTCCAATAAAACCTCATTTCTATTTCTATATGGTAAATGACCTGAATATATAAGAATTCAAATCCCAATTGATAAATGGTCAAAGGATATAAACAGACAATTTTCAGATGAAGAAATTGTAATTATTTGTAGTCATATGAAAAGGTACTCTATATCACAGGATTAGAGAAATGCAAGTTTAACTCTCGAACCACTCATACCCTCTTATTGTCTCCATTGACAGGAAAAGATAATGAAGAATTTGGAAGGGAATAATTTGGAACACTAAATTTTATTGGTGGAATTCCAATAATCCCGCTATTCTAGAGAGCAATTTGGAGCTATGCTCAAAAAGTTATCAAACTCTGCATATCCTTTGACCCAGCAGTGTTTGTACTGAGCTTGTATCCCAAAGGGATCTTAAAAGGGAGAAAAAGGAACATGTGCAAAAGTATTTTTGGCAGCCCTTTTTGTAGTGACAAAAACTGGAAAAATCATGCCCCTCCACTTGAAAAATGGCTAAAAAATTATATTTATAATTAATGTTATGGAATATTTTGTACTACAAAAAGCCAAAGCAGGAAATATTCAAAGAAGGCCTGGAGAACTCACAGGAACTGATGCTAAGTGAAAGGAGCTGGGCAGGAGATCATTGTACATGGCAAAAACAAGATTATACGATGATCTTTTTGATGGATGTGGCTCTCTTTAACAATGAGAAATTCCAAAAGTTTCTACCAATTCAATTTGAAGTGATGAAGAGAGCCATCTACATCCCGAGAGGACTGTGGGAACTGAATGTCATTCACAACATATTATTTTCACTCTTTTTGATGTTGTTTGATTGCATTTTATTTTGCTTCTCTTTTTTTACTGGTTTGATTTGATTTTCCTTGTGCAGCACAATAATTGTATAAATATGAATGCATATATTGGATTCAATATATATATTTCTGTCATGTTTGACATATATTGGACTACTAAGATGTAGGGGAGGGTGTGAGGGAAGAAACAACCAAAGGTTTCAAGGAGGGCTAATTTTGAAGAAACTTCCGGGATATTTTTGAAAAAATAAAATGATTTAATAAAAAATATAAAAAATAAAATAAAACACTAAATAATCTTCAAAAAATAATAAAAAATGATTCTAATGGAGCCAAATTAATTAGTGATAAGGACATGATAATGAACATACTATTGTCATTACATATTTTCAAGCAATCCTGAAGCCACTGAAAATGTATAAATGTTGAAATTAATCCCTCTCTAGCTGACTTTCCTGTTTGAAAAGACATTTTGAATGCCATTAAGGTTCTCTTGCCTGGCATAGCACATGGTACTGACTCTATTCCAGATGATGTTTACAAGGGGTACACTACAGATATAAAAGCAGAATGAAACTTTGGGGGTTATATAGCAAGAGAAGATTAACCTCCAGGAGTTCAACAAAGCCTCCATTTTTCATCTCTATCAAAGAAAAAGAAATCTTTGCCCTGTGGCAATCATAAAGGAATTTCTCAGTCAATACTACCAAGGTTCTTGCCAGATACCTCCTTAATAGGCTAAACCTTCAGCTGGACAATTTATTCGAGAGTCAGTGTGGCTTCAGAAAATCTGGAAGGAAGTTTGAGGAGGTGTTTGCTAAGATATGGACTGGCACCAACTCTTGCAGGTCCTGCACTCACAATTTTGGAAGACCGAGCAAAAAAAGGTTCTTTCACCCATAGACTTCAGGTCTCTCAAATGGTTCCCATTACAAAGTGATGTAATTTTATCAGTATAAGTGCAGTTAAAGAAGCTGGACCATTTGCTTTGCTGCTGTACCCCAAGGACCACAGGGCCTTTACATTTCACCTAGATCTGAAATCTTGCAATCCCAGGACCTCGGGGTCTCTCCCTCATATCGACAGCTGAGACCCTCCAGGATAGAACAGGGCAGCTCCTTGAGATCAGGGCTGTCTTTATTTTTCATTAGGATTGCCAGCCCTGAGCATGGAGGTACCACAGAAAGCACTTAAGTAATGTAATTGGAGACAGGAACTCTGTGCTTGTGCTGATGACATCATATCTTTGGGAAAATTCTAGAAGAACATGAGGGAATATGCTGAAAGGGCCGGATGGGCCAGAACAAAACAGTCGACTACTTTCAGGAGCCAATCCTAGAGCCGGGCAGAGACTCTAGTACAGATGTGGGGCTCACACATCCCAGTGAGGGGGGATACAGGCGCGGGGGGGGGGGCAGAAGGGCCCTGACTTGGCCACATCCAAAGCCCCTTTGAGGTCTCAGATTTGTCCTCCAACCGGGGGTCACTGCTTATAATCTGCTAAAAGTGCTGGTGCTTTACCAGGCCCCTAGATGTCCTCACAGGAGCATATGTGACTAGAGAGTAATTAAGAGAAGACCTGGAAGCAAAACTTTGTCTGAAAATGACCCAGGATTTACAGCGATGGTTACAATCTCTCTTTCTCTCTCTCTCTCTCACACACACACTCACACACACACACACACTCACACACACACCCCTCTCACTCACACACACTGTCACATACACACACACACATACACACACACACACACACATATACAACACCCTCATGACTCCCCTCCCTGCCCCTCTCCCTCCCTTGTCCTGTGCACAGATTCCGGCCTGGAGGCCCAGGGAGCCCCAAGCAGGGTGAGCTTCTGGCTCTGGGGCCCTGACGTTTGCTCTCAAGACTGGGATTCATTGCGGGCCTGCAGGCACTAGGGGGCGCTGTGGGACTGACTCTGGGCAGGCAAAGGGCTCAGGAGGAACCTGGGGATCTGGGTGGGGGGAGGATGGGCCCCGCTGCCTGTGTCTGTGGCTGCTCTGACCCCCGGGATCATTTATAGGTGACATCTCAGCAAGGGCTTCAAAAGCTCCATCCCCTCCCCCTGAAATATAGGCCTTCCCCACAAGGACAAAAGATTTAGGGCCCAGGGCTGCTTAAGGCCCAGATTTGCATCCAGCCCCCGCCCCCTCCCCAGCCCCACACAGGCTCCCAGGGAGAGGATAAGAGGGGCCCTGGCGAAACCCCGGATCCAACTGGTTCTCTCTAAGGGCAAGAGCTCCAGGAGTCCCCTGCCCAGGCCTGGCCTCTTATCTGCCTCCCTCCTGCTCACCTGCTGCTCAGGTCAGGGCTTCCCTGCTTGTCCTCTCCCTCCCTCCCTGTCCCGGGGTCTCCTGAAGTGTCTCAAACATCTTCCCCTCTCTCCTCTGCTGGAACATGAATGTCTGTTCTGTGTTTAAGTTTTTCCTTCCCCCAATTGCTGACTCAGTCTCCCTCTATGTCTGTGTCCCTGGAAAGGGGCCAGACTCCCTGCCCCCTCAGCAGTCCAGCACAGTGATTTGGGTTGCATGGCCCGGGAAACTCAGGAAAAGGCCCCTCAGTACCTCATGCTTGTCTAGAGCAGTGGATATGTGAGCAAGAACAAGGGGGTCCCCGACCACTTGTCAGGCTCCAGCTCTGTGGCCAATCACTACTTATCCATCAGTAGCCTCCAGCTCAAGAATGAAGCCCATTACTAGTGTGCAATAGGTTATGGTAGTGGTAGAAGCTACAGCTAACACAGTGCTACATTTACTGAGGAAGTGGGACAAAAACCTCCCCTGCCAGCCCAGACCTGGCCCAGGCTGCTGATTCAGCCAAAGCTGCCAGGAGTCCAGTGGGTTCAGTGTCTCAGTCTTTCTCTCTCTCTCTCTCTCTCTCTCTCTCAAGGCGAAAACTGATACGCCAGTGTGGATAGAATAGTGGCCCTTAGGTAGCGATAAAATTCAGGCCTTAATTGAATATAGTAAGGAACAACTTGAACCAAAGACACCCACAACCTTCTCTAAGTCCTGGGAATTCCCCAGTGTTTGTTGTAAGAAAGAAATCTGGAAAATGGAGGATGTTGACTGATTTAAGAAAGGTGAATGAACAGATGGAAACTATGGGAACTCTTCAGCCTGGGCTTCCATCTCCTATGTAGTTGCCTAGAGAATGGCCTCTGGGTTATAGACCTTTAAGGATTGTTTTTATTCTATTCTTCTAGATAAGGAAGATACAAAAAGATTTGCCTTTTCAGTGCCCAGCGGTAACTTAGCTGAGCCTTATAAAAGGTATGAACAGACAGTTATGCCACAGGGAATGAAAAACAGCCCTACTATGTGTCAAAAATATGTTGCTGCTGCTCTTACTCCAGTAAGAAAAGCATTTCCAAAAGTTGTGCTATTACATTTATATAGATGACATATTGGGATGTGCACCTGAGGAAGAAATGTTAGAAGCATGTCTACAAAGACCATAGGAACACTAAGGAATTACAAATTGTACATAGCTGCAGAAAAAATATCAGTTTTTGCTACAAAAGAGGCACCCACAGCAGTCCTTCCTCAAGGAGACAGTGTGATGGAGTGGGTGAACCTGCCGGCACAACCAGAACAAAGCCCTTTTTTTAAATCTCTTATATTCTTTTTTTTTATATATATAGCTTTTTATTGACAAAATTGATGCATGGGTAATTTTTCAACATTGACCCTTGCAATCGCTTCTGTTCCAACTTTCCCCCTCCTCCCCACCTCCTCCCCTAGATGGCAGACAGTCCTGTACATGTTAAACGTGTTAAAGTATATGTTAAATACAATATTTGTATACATATTAATACAGTTATCTTGTGGTATAAGAAAAATCAGATTTAGAAAAAGGTAAAAATAACCTGGGAAGAAAAACAAAAACGCAAGCAGTGGACACTCGTTTCCCAGTGTTCTTATGCTGGCTGTAGCTGGTTCTGTTCATCCCTGATGAATTGGAACTATTTGGACCTCTTCAGGATGCTAAGACAAAATCTGGTCACTAGAATTTGCTGCCAGAATACCAATGTGGCCTCCCCACCACCACCCGCCCTACCAACCCTTCGCCCCCTCCCCCCTCTCTGGCACATGATACATTTGTATCTTCCTTTTAATGAAACATAACAAAAGAAACCAGGGGCCAGAAGCAACATTTATGCACCTACACAGAAACAGTCCAGTTTAAAAAACATTTTGAAGAAATAAAGCTTTATATGTATCTCTGTGTGTGTAGATATTTCTGGACATCTGTTATTCCCTTATAAATCTTGTCATTTTCCCTTTGATAATTATGACCCCAAAAGACCCCAAAGCCCTCCTTCAAGTCTGAAACATCAGGCCAGATGTCACCGAAGGCCCAACAAGTGGCCCGAGGCCAGAGACCACCCCAGCCCCTGCTTCCAACTCCTCTGGCACAAGTCACGTGGCCATGTTTGTTCAAAGTCCTTTCCAAAGGGCTGGGTCTCCATTTCTGTCAAAAGAAATTCTGGCAATAAAGAGTCAAGTCCTTTCATGGAAGAGAACCTCGCTCCTGGCAGCTTTGTGCAGTCATGGACCGAGCACTGGAACAGGAGTCAAGAAAGGCTGATCTCAAAACCAGCCCCAGGCGCTTAATAGCTGTAGGACTCTGGTTAAATAAAATGACCTTCCTAGTGTTCTTTCCCTGATGAACAAAGCAGGATTTTAGGGGATCCATTCTTAACATTGACAGGGACACAAATAGTTGAATTAGTGGTTTAATAGTACTTATTTGTCCATTCATTCCTTGAGTCTATTATTGGATCCTCCTGGCAGGAAGCTGCACACTTGACAGTTCTGGGCCGAGATTCTGGAAGATGGAATTCAAATCAGGCTTCAGACATTTACTATTAGTGTGATGCTGGCAAAATGACTTAACTACTATTTGACTCGGTTTCCTCATATGTTAAATGAGGACCCTGGAGAGGGAAATGACAAATCAATTAATTTGAGAAGAAACCACATAAAAACAGGATCCCAATGATGTACATAACTAGTACAACTTACACTAATATAGCTTAAGGAATGGTACAATAAAAGAGAAAAGATCAATGGTAAAAATGGCAAAGGTAAAGACTTCTTTATCAGAATCCGTCCAACTGGATTCTCCTTATTTGCCCATTTGGTCCAAGGACAAGTATTTACCACATTCTAAAGAGCGATGGAGCAGTTGCTGGGAGATATGAAGTCTGCAGATGTTGATGGAATCGTACTCTTTGGGAAAACCGGGAAGAGCATGAGGAAAGAGGCTGAAAGCGGCAGATCAGCCAGGAGAAAATAGTCTAGATGTTCAATGAGAAGTTTCTAGAGCTGAATAAGTCTAGCTGACATTCTGCTCGGACCCCCTACTAGAACAGCTCAATGAACCAATTCAAACAATTATTTTTGATAAAGTGATATTAACAGAGGTGATATCACACATACAAAATTGAAATTATTTCATTATTTAAAGCATTTCTCCTCTATAACTGTATACAAAGGGTAGAATGGTCTCCAACAGAAAATACTTTAAGCCTTGTGTCCATGGAAGTAATTGTGATTCTAAATGATGCACAGTTTACAAGAGTAGGGTGCATGTGGTTCTGTAGCCAGCAGATGACACTGTGAGACTGTACCTGTGCAGGAGCGGGTACATGAGGAGCCTGGTAAGCTCAGAGGAGGATCAGCCCAGCTGGCTAGGTCTATGGATGCGCTGACCCCTGAAATCGCTCTTGTGTAACATTTCAACTGGACCAGTTCAAGATATCTCAAGACCTCTCCCTACCACCAGACAGAAACAGCCCACCAGAAGCCTAGAGGTGGGACCCAAGAGGTGGTTATGAAAGCACAGGATCAGACACAGATTTGTACCTAGACCTCTCACCTTCTCCAGAGACCATCACAGGGTTTCAGAGAAAGAATAGCAGGGGCCTAAAAAAGCTCTGGCCTCTCTGTGTGCTCTTTGGAGAGTAGAGTTCTTGGGACTCCCTGCACCATAGCCTGGTCTCTTGTCTGCCTCTTACTGTTCACACTCCGCTCAGGTCAGGACTAGTCACAAGAACCCTATTCTTTGCTGCTACCTTTCCCTTGCTTCCTTTGTGGATCATTTCTCCAGCTTCCTCCTTCCAGACGGTGCTGACTCAGCTTCCCTCAGTCTCTGTATCTCTTGAAACCACAGCCAGATTCACCTGCACCATGAGCACCGGGTACACACATTACACTCTCAGTTGGAACCAGAAGAGGACACTCAGTATATCACGTCACAAGTCATGACTCCACTGGCTTCAAATATTAGAATTATTTGTCCATCTGACAAACCAGCCCAAAGCCGTAGATGATTCCTATCCCCTTTCTCCTCTGACACAGCCCCCCACGTGGTACAGGCTCTTATCACTGAGCACTTGGACTATGGCGAGAGTCGTAAGTCACCTTCTGAGTCGTTGAAAAAGGTTGTTTTCTTTAGAATCAAACAATATGGAAATCATGGCAACCGTGAAATTAAAAGACAAAGTTGTGGCAAATCTGGACAAGGCACTGAAAAGTCAGGACTTCCTCTTGCCCACAAAGTTCTGTATCAACAAACCCAAGATGCGGGTCGGGGGCAGACTTGGCCCTTCTGAGCTAAGGTCTTTCCCGGGCCTCAGTTTGCCGCAGCCCGCGCCCATTCAGGAATTGTGGCTCCGCAAGCAAAGAGGCGGGAGAAGGGCCGGCTTCACCTCGTTAAAAAAATCCCTCGGGGAGGCGGGAATCTCCGGCCCAAACAGAGACAAGCGTTTGGCTCCAAGCCAAGCAGGCCCCGAACAACAGCCGTGGTTTCTTTGTGCCCGAAACCGAGGCTCTTCCCCTCCCGGACCGAGGCTATTTTCTGACTTGCTCCCCACGTGGCCCCTGGATCCAGAGACCCCGGAGAGAGCGAGGCGGGGACTCTGCGCAGGCGCGGGTCATGACCCCGGCGCCCTAAAGTCCGGGTCCCCGGGAGAACCAAGGACAAAGGGGAACAGCGGCCTCTGCGGGTGTGAGCGGGAGCTGCCCCTTGGGGGGGCCGGGTGGGACTGGCGGCGCCACCGGCTCCCCGCCCCCCCCCCG
The DNA here is from genome assembly GCF_902635505.1 of Sarcophilus harrisii. Classification (NCBI taxonomy): domain Eukaryota; kingdom Metazoa; phylum Chordata; class Mammalia; order Dasyuromorphia; family Dasyuridae; genus Sarcophilus; species Sarcophilus harrisii. The sequence goes on along the minus strand of NC_045426.1, from coordinate 714,072,010 downwards.
CCCTGCCCTTCCTTCCCTGCCCTGCTCAAGGGAATGTAAATGTATCTCAATTATTATTAATAATAATATATTATTATAAATTATTATATTGTTTTTATTAAATTTATTGTATATTATTAATAACTTATAAAATATTAATGATAATATATAACAATAATAATAATTGGGCCGGTTCCTTGTTCTAACCTATGGGACTTGCAGGTCACTGCGGAGCATGCGCACGAGTCACTCCTGGAGCCCAAACTTCACTTCCCATAAGGCCGCGTTGCCGCAGGGGGCGGCACTTGGAATACCACGTGGTTCCCTTCAGTGCTTTTCCGGAACCGGAAGTTGGGGCTCTCGCGCTCTCCCCTGCCCGCAGTCCCTGCGGCCGCACCTTCTCCGCCTCCCAGCTCAGACCCCGGAGCCGCCGCCTCCGAAGCCCGAGGGCCCCTCTCCTCTCAGCCCCTCCGGGCCCGATGCCGGGGGAGTCACCGGGATGAGAAGCTCCTTCCTGCCGCTTTGTGGCTCCCGCTCCGGGGGAGGCTCCGAGGGGGAGAAATGGCCGCCGGGCTCCCTCCGCCCGCCGCTCCCTCGGTGAGTGGGGGCGCCCCCTGCAGGGGCCCCGGGGCCGGGGCGCTTTGGGGACCAGGGACCTGGGGATGTGGCGCCGGCTCCGCCCGTCAGCCGCGCCCCAGCGAACTCCCGCCCGTCCTGCTGCCGGGCCCAGAGGGGAGGGAGGCCCCGCCGGGAGTCAGGGAAAGGGGTCGGGCGGGATGTCCTCAGTGGCGGAACCTTCATTTACCTCCCAGGTCTGTTCCTGCCATTTTCCCTTTTCCCCGTCCCCCTCCACCCATCCTCGCCATTTTGTCTCCCTCCGCGGGCCCTTCACTCCTCGCCGCCCTGTCTCCCTCCGCGGTCCCTCTTCGTCCATGGCCCGTATCCGTCCGCGATCCCGTCTCCCTCCGCGGGACTCCTTCTCGGGGACAGCGCCGCAGATCGGCTCCCGCGGGGCCCTTTCCCGCCCCCCTTGTTCCGCACCTTCCCTCTGCTAATTGCCCCTCCCCCTTCTCTCCGTCTCCAGCTACGCGGCCTGTGGGTCCGTGTGGGCGCGGGGGCGTCTCCCTTCACGCACCCACAGGCTCCGCCCCTTGTTTGCGCAGTTTTCGGGTTTTCTCCCCCTGGGACCGGGAGCCGCTCAGGGCGAGGATCGTGTTTCCCTCCCCTTTGTTCCCGCGATGCTCAGCGCGGAGCCGGGCTCTGAGGGACTGACTTCTCTTTGGTGTAATTGTCGCAGAGCCGCGTGAGCGAAACGGCGGAAGGATCCGGGAGGCGCCCTGGCGGCCCCAATGAGAAAGGCCGGTTTTCCTCCTGGGCTGCAATGACGTCATGGAGTTAACCTGCATTTGGGGCGGGTCCTTAAGGTCAGTGATTTATGAACATTCATCATTATTTCGGCACATTTGGTCTCCTTATAATTGTACCTATTTTTCCTGATGGGTTTAAAACCTTGTGAGAGCGGGGCCCGAGGCTTCGGCAGCTTTTCCAGAGCAGGAGAGGCCCCGGACCCAGAGCTGTGACGTTCTCTCACGCTTGGGTGGAGGCCGCCCTGGCCTGTCTGTCATAGGGAAGGATGAGCCTTGTTCTCGGAGGCGCCAGAGGAAGCCGCCAGGACTGGGGGTAGGGGCTGTGGAGAGGCAGGCTGGTTACGGGCCCTACACGGGAGGGGTTGGGGTCCACTCAAAGGGCAGCTTCCGGCGGGAGGACTGTTTCTGGGAGAAGTCCCAGGAGAGTGTGGGTCTCCTAGCTGCTAATAGGGATAATGAGCCCCCGCACCTTTGTTCTGCAAGGTTCTGGGCGGGGGAGTACAGTCTCCATTCCTGGCTTCTCTTTGTGGCTCCTTCCCCATGACTCCCTCTGCCTTCATTCCAACAAGAAGGGTAATGCCCTCCCTCTTCATCTCTCCTCAGGAATCCCCTTCAAAGGCTCAACCAAATCTTCCTCCCTTTCCTGCATTGGCAAAACTTAGGATCCTCTGGGTTATGCTTTCATAAATGAGGAAATTTTCCACTTTTCATTTGGGTCAGTAGTTCTTGTTCCCTTTCTCCCCCAGGGGGATGGGGGTGTCTTCGAACAGCTTCAAGGGTCTCCCCAGTGCTCAGCCATTGTCCGACCCTCAGGCCAAGAAGCATTCACAAATGCTTAGGATGAAACGCTTGAACAAGATGCGGGGCTGGCCATCTATTGATTAAATTGGGACGGTAAGTACCGGACTGGGGCATGTTGGAGTTTGAACCTTGAGAACCACTTCTAGCAGTTCCGGGGCAGCCACATGGTTCTTCTGTAGGAGGTTCCTGGAGTATGCACAGACCTGTCTGATGTTGCAGGAATTGTTAACATTGGGAGATGTGGCTGTCACCTCCAAGGAGACCCCGGTGCCTTTCTCAGCAGGATCTGTGCAGGGATGTGATGCCAGACAACCAGTAGAACCTGGCCTGCCTGAGTAAGCACAGATTCCCCTTGTCTCCCGATCTGTCTTTTAGAAGGGCTTTGCTTTCTTCCTTGGTTTGAATTTTGGGCTTTCCTGAGTGTTTTTATTTCTTGTTTTGCCTGACAGTTATGAATCTTTATTAGTTGGGAAATAACCTTTCTTTTGTACCTCTCTAAAATTAATTGTTTCTATGCTCCTGAATTGTATCTTCTTCCTCTCTGTTTTCAGAGATAACCTTTAATTATTATTATGTTATTGTATTTTTAGGATGTAATAATATAATAATTATGAAAAAAATAATTAACCCTAGTATAGTTCTCTGGAAGACAATAGAAAAGGTTTCTATCCTGTAACAGGATTTGTCAAATGAATTAATTTTCTTACCCAATACAACTCCAGTCTTGACCCACTTCTCCATAGTTCCAAAAGAGGGCAAAGGCATCTTTAATTTATACCCTTTATGACTTCCTGGGGATTTCACTTTTCCCAAAGAGAAAGGGACATGAGATGGTTTAATAAATTTTATTGCATTATATTCAATTTGAGATGGTTCCTAAAAACCTTTTTCTATTTCCAACAACCCAGGACTTGCAATTCCCAAACCAGATATGAAATATAAATAGGAACAAAAGGAATAAAACTTGGGATGCCAAAGGGAGGATGTCTGATGAAGCACCTGCCCATTAAATAAGTAAAAAACCAGATGGGGAAAAGGTACAGCATACAACTAATAATTGGTCTTTAAGAGGAATACTTATAAAATGTGGATCCAAGGAACTGCCTTTATCCCTTCCCAGGAATGTGGGAACAACTAATTTTCTCTGGCAAAGAGATCCGTCCCTTGTTTTCCTGTTATATATTCATAATTCATAATTTATACTAACAAAAGTCCTTGTCAAATTTCTCTTTCCATTATTCTATAAAGGCTTTCCATTTTTTTAAAAGGTATGTTTTGGAATAACCCCCACCCCTTGGTTATATACTAACTAGGTCAATTGGAGTCAGAAGTATAATTATTTTTCTCTTACTGCATATTGTCACATAGCTTGCTATTCAATTTCTAGCATTCTGCCATAAATTAAAGAGTGCACCTGTTTCTTTAACTCTGACAACATTGAGTTTTGTTGTTTTAATGATCTCTGCAATATGTTGGCATTGATCTTCAGCATTGTTCCAATTCCTGCCTCTAGTTACTTAATTTATTAGTAATGTTTGAGTGATTTTTCAATTGACTTTTAAATTTCTGTTTATGGAAAAACCATTTGGATTTTTTTCTTTATATTCCTGGCCCATTTATCCGTTATAGACAAGCAGTTTCTCTGACAAATTTTTAATCTTTCCTTGTGAATTTAGTAATACTATATACCTTACCTTTGAGGGTAAGTATGTGAGTATGAGCCTTATCAGTTATTCTTTCTCAACCATATGTAACTAAAATTCTAAATTTATACATGAGTTGCCGCCAATATTGGTGGAGCAAAGTAGTTTTCACACTTAATGAAATCAAAGGCCTTCGATATAGTGACTTTATATCTTTAATAACTGAAATTCTTTTATGTGCCATCAACACCCGTATGAGAATATGAATCTCTGTGTCAGGGAGGAGTTTGGGGACATTAAGAGGACGTTTCATTTCCCAAAGGCATTTCAGCCTTTTCTCCTTTTCAGTTATTAGCCCAACTTATTATCCTTCTACTTTTTCCATCCATCTAAGATATAAATAAATATATAAGGTCCCCAAAAAGTGTAGTTTAAAAAAGTTTTTTATTACATCTTTTTATTTACAAATATATGCATGGGTAATTGTTCAGCATTGACCCTTGCAAAACCTTCTGTTCCAACTTTTCTTCTCCTTCTAGTCTATCCCCTATATGGCAGGTAGTTGCATACATGTTAAATATGTTAAAGTTCATGTTAAATCCAATATATGTATATACATAGTTATACAAAAACTGTAGTTTTAAGCTTTAAAATTGTACTGTTGGATGACTTCTGTAGCTTGCCCATGTAATTGCATGTTAGGGTATGGACAGTAGGCATTTTTTATCTACATGTTCTTCCCTGCGTGGAAAAGGCCAGACTCTTTTAAATGATTAACGATCTCATCCAGGAGGTTCTCCAGTGTTGCAGGACTTGAAGATATGGACATATGTGGAAAAATGAATGTCTGGAGCATTTCACAGTTTATGGAACAGCCCCCCCCCAAACGTTCTCTGCTTCCACAAGAGTAACAAACCTATTTAATAAGTATCAGTTTACCTCTTATGCCTGCCCTGTTCTGATATTTCATTTCAGAATTGGAAGGGACCTCAGCAAACATCTATGCTAATGCATACAAGAGAGGAGACCTCACCATAACATGCCTGACAAGTAGCCACTTATCTAATAATGATACTTTCTGAATAAATACATATTTATTACTTTTCTAACTAAAAAAAAAAACAGATGTGCATTATATCCTTCAAGTAACCTTGCACAGTTTAAACCATTATTGTTATCAATCTATTTTATTTTTACTAAACATTTATTTCCAAATATACCTCTTCTTCCTCCCCTATTAAACAAGCTTTTCCTTATTAGATTAAAAAAGAAAAAAAAAGAAACTAATTCAAAACTAGCAATTTCTCACCTCTTTATTTAATATATGTATACATTGTTCCTCGCTGGGAATCTCCCACTTGTGCAAAGAAGAGAGGAAAATACATGTTCTCAACTCTTGTCTGGGACCATCCTTTGTCCTTATAATTAAATAGTATGTTGTATTTTTGTTGTCATCATATATTTTTTTTGCTCTTCTGATTTCCCTGAAATAGTTCACCTAAGTTCTCCTTCTTCACTGAATTCTTCATATTTGTCATTTTTTAAAAGTGAGGTAATTTTTGTTATAGGAATTATTTAGAAATTTCCCCAATAGAACCTAATTTTTTTTATCAGAAAAATTCTTTGGATGAAATTTGATGAATGTAAAGTTTCCTTTTCTTTTTAGACTTTCTTGTGGCGTTGGTATGAAACTTAATATAATAAGTTAAAGCTCATTATCCTATAAACAAAACTAATGTGTCATATAGTTTTATATTTTTTATTTGATAATCTTTATTGATTGGGAAAGAAAGATATGTTTTAAGTGTAATACCGGAAATGGAATATTTACATTTTCTCTCTTTCAGGTTGGGAAGTAGGTCTGAAATCAAACAGACAATCCCAAAAGCTGGACATTTCTTTCTGGAAATTAGGGAAGGGAAAATCTTATAAAGGGATGGTATCTTGGACTGTGAGTTGAGTCAAATCTGGAATTGAGGCACCAGCTAGTGAGGAAATAATGAATGTAATGATTGTGGGAAGGCCTTCTGCTGGAAGACAGACCTCATTTGACATCAGATGATCCATACTGTGAAAGATCCTAAGAATGTAATGACTATGGGAAGACTTTCTGCCTGACTACAGCTCTTAATTTACATTGAAGAATTTCATATTGGAGGAAAATCTTATTAGTGTAATGAATTTGTAAAGGCTTTGTCCTTCAAAGGAACCTTTAAAAATCAAAAGATTCATACCCGGACCAAAACCTTCAAACCCAATGGTGTGGAAGCTTTGCTTATGAAGAGACACCTCACTTGACATTAGAATATTCTCACTAGAGATAAACCTTGGCAAGGTGTTCTGCCACAGTACGGTCATCAATCTGGAGAGAAGCCTTACAAAATTGATAGGAGATATCCAATGGATGCGTTCAGTGTTAGGATTGACTACCTCTCAGTTATAACCATTATGTGACATTTTAAGGGGAGACAGTGTTTTAAACTCACCACGCTAGCTTACAAAAGAAGCTCAAGAGACTTTGAGAGAAGTTGAAGTGTGTGGTTGAAAGTCACTCCAATATCCTTAGAAATAGCAGTTTTTACTACACAAGAGGCACCCACAGCAGTCCTTCATCAAACAGACACTGTGATAGAGTGGGTGAACCTCCCAACCTAACCAAAACAAACTGTTACTCTTTACCCAGTGCTTGTGACTAGAATTTTATTAAAGGCCATTAAGCAAGCAGTATAAGTATCTGGGATAAGACCTGACAAGATATACACCTTTTATACTAATGCACAAATTAATGTATGCTGTGAAACCATCCCAGAGTGGCAAATTTTATTAGCCACAGCTCTGAATTTTACACACAGGTCTCCATTAAAGACAACCAGACTGTTACATAATTGACAATGGATTCTAGAAGAAAAGGTTTCTGAAGTTCCTCTTAAAGGACCAACTCGCTTTAAAGATGTATCCAAACATAATATTTGTACTATATATTCTCATGACTTAACTATAAAGAGAGTAGTCAGAACTTCTTTTCAGTCCACTCAGCAGAATGAATTGTATGCAATCATTCTAGCTAGCTCTTGCTTATTATCCAGGAGACATACATATATTATCTAATTCAGCTTATTCAGTAGGTGTGGTACAAAGAATTGCCATAACCCAAATACAATTTGTAGCCTGTAATATATATCAGCTCTTTAAGGAACCAAAGGCAAGTAAAAACATCCAGGAAAAATTTATATCTTGCCTTCCACCTCAATAGTGGACCCAAGGTCATTTGGGATGGTAATTCAAAGACAGATAGCCTTCTAACTATGTTGGCCAATACTCCTTTATTTCAGGCAGCCCAAGAATCTTATTCTAAATATCATCGGGCTGCTTGAGCTTTACACTTACAATTTGGAAAAACAAAAAGAGGAAGCTAGGAGCATAGTAAAAAACCTGTACAGCTTGCCTTCCTTTCTATGATCCTACAATTGCCTCCAAGGAAGAACCCTGTGGTTTAAGACCCAATGAAATTTTGCAAAATGGATGTTTCCCATTATAAATCTTTTGGTTCTGTCTTTTTATCCATGTTTGGTAGATACTTTTTCCAGGATTGCAAATGCAATATCAGCAAACAAAAAGAAACAGCCAATGTCACTGAATTCCCTTATACAAGCATTTGCAATCATGGGGTATCCACAAACAATAAAACAGACAATAAGGCCTGCATATACTTTAAACATTTCACTTTTTTTTGGTATAAAATTTTACATGCCGTTACATACCCTTTGATCCTCAAATACAGACAGTAGTAGAGAAGGAAGAAACAGAAGACATTAGATGCTCCTCCAAAAACAAAAAAAGGTTTCAAGGCAGCCCAAGAATCTCATTCCTAAATATCATCTGGCTGCTAAAATTCACTTACAATTTGGATTAAGAGAGGAAGCTAGGAGCATAAGTACAAACCTTACACCTTCCCTTTCCCTATTTTCCTCCCCAGTGAAAGAACCTTCATGGTTTTGAGACCCAATGAAATTTAGCAAATGGATGTGACCCATTATAAATCTTTTGGTCGTCATCTTTTATCCATATTTATGGTAGACACTTTTTCAGGATTCCAAATCCAATACCAGCAACAAAAGGAAACAACCAAGTAGTCACTAATTCCTTAACCAAGCTTTTAAATCATGGAATTTGGGCCACAAGCAATAAAAAACAATGGACCTCATATACTTCTAAACATTTTGCACACTTTTGTGCACAGGTATAAGATTTTACATGCCATTAGCATACCTTTTAATCCTCAAGTACAGACAGTAGTAGAGAGGAGAAACAGAGACATTAAGACGTTCCTCCAAAAATAAAAGGGGGAGCCACAGGCAACCCTAGAGAACTTTTAAATCTTGTTCTTTATACTATTAATTTCTTGATTTTTCACAAAGATTTACTGGCTCTGGCAGGCAGGTTTTATAACCCACCGGAAGGGCAGTATCCAGTGTGAGGGGCTCCACTATCTTTAGATAATCGCCAGATGATGTGGAGAGACCCAGAAAGTGGTGAATGGAAGGGACCAGACAGGTAAACTGCTTGGGGGAGAGGGTTTGCTTGTATCTCCACAGGTGGAGAAGGATTCAGATGGCTGCCAATGAGCCGAATTCACCTTGTCCATCCGAGAGAGATGAAAGGAAGGAGAAGGCCCAAGAAACATCGGGTGGTTCCGTGGCTGACTGTGCTCACCACTGAATGAGCATGGCAGTTATGGCATTTGATTCATGGACATCAAAAATTGTAGGACTTCAAAAGCCTCAGGAATTATTGGATTCTCTGAGACATAAGACTGTTGCAGGCCTTCCAAATGTACTGGAATTATTGGATTTCCCAACACATAAAAAGACTGTTACAGGACTTCAAAAACTTGCAGGGATCATTGGATCCCCTAACATGTGAAGCAATGGACAATAGATTTGTTTTGGACTATCTCTTGGCTGCTGAAGAAGGTGTATGTGTGACTGTTGTTTACATACCCTCCTTCTAGGACTTCTGGAAATCTTTTACAACACTATGTTGATTCATATTGTTTATTATATCACTACTTGCATGTACAATTGATGTTTGTTGCACCACATTGAGCCTGCACTGGTTGTGGGGAGTATCATCACTAATAGCCTGTGCATTATTGATATGTGCTTGTGTAATACCTCCCATGCTGATGAGTTTGTGCATACCTGTTTCTAATAAAACCCTTCAGCCCAGAAACCTCTTAGGAGTCCCCACTTCCCTTTGGTGTTTTTCATCTCCCTTCCTGAGATGTCAGGGAGGGTATGATTATCTCCTTTTTAGTGCTTTCACCTCCCTTCCTGAGAAGTCAGGGGAGCGTGATCACCTCCTTTTCGGTGTGTTCACCTCCTTTCCTGAGAAGTCAGGGAGAGTGTGATCCCCTCGTTTTGGGGTTCTCACCTCCCTGAGAAGTCAGGGATGGCGTGACCACCTGTGTTCTAAAACAAAAGAAAGCAGGAGATGTAGAGGATTGAAACTCTTGAGTCGATGCACTGAGGTCAGGACAGCCGAGCACTTGAGGCTAACTACCAAGTGGATAATACTCTATGGGCATATGCTTGGAAAATGGTCCTTCCCACTATCCTGTGCTGGCTCAATGATTGGTGTATACAGAGAATTGTAGGAGGGACTGGGGGGTGGAGTAAGATGAGCAAGAGTCACTTTGGCTGTAGAGGAGGAAAAAGGAAGGTTGCAGAGATCCTGCTTCCAACCCCTTCACTTCTACCCCTAAAAACCAAGAATAAAGACTTGCTTATCCTGACTCTGGCTGATTCTAAGGTATCCAGGGTGCTAATGCGGTCATCACAATAAACCTTAATAATGCACACAGTGTAGGAAAACCTTCTTTCAGATGAAGGAACTTGTTTGATCCCAGAGAATTTACACCCGAGAGAAACCTTATGCATGCACACAGATTGTGGGAAGGCCTTATTTGAGAAAACAAACAAACAAAAAACTTATGCAACACCAATGGATTCATAGTGGAGAAAAACCTTATTTATAGGTAGAATGTAGAACATCCTTCCTTGTACATCACAGAATTCATACTGGAGAGAAACCTCATCAGTTTAGTGAATGTGGAAAGGCTTTCTGCTTGAAGACAGCTCTTAAAAAATCTAGGAGTATAGCAAAAACCTGTATAGGTTGCCTTCCTTTCCATGCTCCTACACTGCCTCCAGGGAACAAACCTCGTGGTTTGAGAACCAATGAAGTTTGGCAAATGGATGTGACCCATTATAAATCTTTTGGTCATCTGTATGTTGTGGTAGACACTTTTTCAGGTTTCACTTTTGCAACACCAACAGCAAAAGAGACAGCCCGAGTAGTGCATCCAAACATAATATTTGTGCTGTATACTCTTGTGAATTAACTATAAAGAGAGTAGTTCAGAACTCCTTTTCAGTCCACTCAGCAGAATGAATTGTATGCAATCATTGTAGCTAGCTCTTACTTATTACCCAGGAGATATAAATATAATATTTGCTTCAGCCTGTTCAGTAGGTGTGTTAGAAAGAATTGCCACAACCCAAATAAAATTTGTAGCCTTTAATATATATCAGCTCTTTAAAGAACTTCAAGAGCAAATGAGATAGCATCCAGGTAAGATTTATATCTTGCATGTCCACTATCATAGTGAACTTCCAGGTCCTCTTTTTGATGGTAACTGAAAGGCAAATAGCCTTCTAACCATGTTGGCCAATACTCCTTTATTTCAGGCAGCTCAAGAATCTTATTCTAAATATCATCAGGCTGCTCGAGCTTTACGGTTACAATTTGGAATAACAAGAGAGGAAGCTAGCAGCTTAGTAAAAACCTGTACAGCTTGCCTTCCTTTTCACACTCCTACACTTCCTCCAGGGAGGAACCTTCATGCTTTGAGGCCCAATGAAATTTGGCAAACGGATGTGACCCATTATAAATCTTTTGGTCGTCTGTCTTTTATCCATGTTGTGGTAGACACTTTTTTAGGATTGCAAAAGCAATACCAGCAGCAAAAGAGACAGCCTGAGTGGTCATTGAATTCCTTATACAAGCATTTGCAATTATGGGTGTGCCACAAGCTATAAAAACAGACAATGGACCTGCATATATTTCTAAACATTTTGCACACTTTTGTGCACAGTATAAGATTTTACACAGCACTAGCATACCTTTTAATCCTCAAGGATAGGCAATAGTAGAGAGGAGAAAGAGACAGTAAGACACTTCCAAAAACAAAAGAAAGGGGGAGCCACAGGCAGCCCTAGAGAACTTTTAAATCTTGCTCTTTATACTATTAATTTCTTGATTTTTGACAAAGATGTATTGGCTCCGGCTGACAGATTGTATAATCCACCGGAAGGGCAGTGTCCAGTGAGAGCCTCTTCACTATCTTTAGATAATTGCCAATTCATCTGGAGAGACCCAGAAAGTGGTGATTGGAAGGGATCAGATAGGTAAACTGCTTGGGGGAGAGGGTTTGCTTGTATCTCTACAGATGGAGAAGGAATCAGATAGGTGCCAATGATCCACATTTACCTTGTCCATTGGAGAGAGATAGAGCAGACTCTTCAAAGGAAGGAGAAGACCCAAGAAACATCGGGGGTTCCATTGCTGACTGCCCACCACTGAATGAGCATGGCAGTTATAGCATTTGACTCATGGACATCAAAAAATGTAGGACTTCAAAACCCTCAGGAATCATTGGATTCTCTGAGATATGATGAGACTGTTGTAGGACTTCAAAACCCTCAGGAATCATTGGATTTTCTGAGAAATAAGACTGTTGCAGGATTTCAAACTGTTGGAATCATTGGATTCCCTAACACATAAAAAGAGTGTTGCAGGACTTCAAAAACTTGCAGGGATCATTGGATTCCCTCACACATGAAGCAATGGACAACAGATTAGTATTGGACTATCTCTTGGCTGCTGAAGAAGGCGTATGTGTGACTGTTGTTTACATAACCTCTTTCTAGGAGGTTCTGGAAATCTTTTACACCATGTTGATTATATTTTTTGTTATATCGCTACTTGCATGTACAATTGATGTTTGCTGCACCACATTGAGCCTGCACTGGTTGTGGGGAGAGTCATCCCTAATAACCTGTGCATTATTGCTATGTGCTTCTGTAATATCTCCCATGCTGATGGGTTTGTGCATACCTGTTTCTAATAAAACCCTTCAGCCCAGAAACCTGTTAGCAATCCCCACTTCCCTTTGGTGCTTTTCATTTTCCTTCCCTGAGATGTCAGAGCGAGCATGATCACCTCCTTTTCGGTGTTTTCACTTCCTTTCCTGAGAAGTCAGGGAGGGTGTGATCACCTCATTTTCAGGGCTCTCACCTCCCTAATAAGTCAGGGATGGCATGACCACCTGTGTTCTAAAACAAAAGAAAACTGCAAGCTAAAGAGAAAAAGAAATGAATATCCAAACTATGATGATAATGCGAGTGGAAAGAATCAGATGATTTCAAGAGAGGTTATGGAGAAAGAGTAGGTAAAATTTGGAAGTGATAACACATGGGAAGGAAGGGAGGAGATAAGGGAAGAGTCAAAGATGATTCTCAAGTTGTGAGTCAAGGGGACAGGAGGAATAAAACAGGGAAGTTTAGATTAGTCAAGGATCTTGACTCCCCAATCTTTCTCTCACAATTTACCTCTTTGAGGGAAGATGATATTTTGGAAACTGATTGATAGTGTACATGATATTTGATAAAAACAATGACAATAGCAATGAAAATAATAGCTGACATTTAGATTGTACTTTAAAGGTTTTTACAAAGTACTTTATACATTATTTCATTTGATCCTCACCACAGCCTTTGGCAATGACACTAACACTACCTCCCTGTTATTTTACAGATGAGGTAAAAAACTCAGAAGTTGTGACTTGATTATCTATAAGTTTCAAAGGAGAGATTTCAAGGCAAATCTCTCTTGGTTCAATTTTCTATTTGCTTCTTGGTCCCTTCCAAGCTTTCCAGTCTTTATATACTTTATCTCCTTCCATTTATAATTTAACTACATTGGATTATTTCATCTTTTGTTTTATTATAGCTTTTTATAATGGGCTGAAGGTCAAGTTGATGCCCTGAGGTCCCAAGCATGTGAGGCTAAATAGTAATTGGACCATAATCTATTAATATATATGCTTGGAGAAAGAATAGCCCCCGCCCACTCTTTCTGTAAGTCCTGATGTGTTGTATAGGAAATTATGATTTTGGTGGGTGGAGGCAGAAAGGCAGGAAGGGAGGCGGGGAGAGAAGGCTGGCTGGCTTCTGGTCTGGCTGGCTTCTTGACTCACATTGCTAATCCCCTTCACTCTGCTTCACACTTCCTTCACACCCCTTCACACTGATCCCCCTTCACCTCCGATCCTTCTTTGCCTCTACTGAAAATAAAGATTGAAGATTTTCCCTTAACCTGAATTCCTGACTCCGGCTGATTTTAAAATACGCGGTCATCGCAGCTTTTTATTTACAAGATAAATGCATGGGTAATTTTTCAGCATTGACAATTGCTAAATCTTTTGTTTGAACTTTTCCCCTCCTTCCCCCAAATGGCAGGTTGACCAATACATGTAAAATATGCTAAAGTATAAATTAAATACAATATAGGTATACATGTCCAAACAGTTATTTTGAAAGTGTACAATTAGCCTGTGAAGGAAATCAAAAATGCAGGCAGAGAAAAATAGAGGGATTGAGAATTCTATGTAGTGGTTCATAGTCACCTCCCAGAGTTCTTTCCCTGGGTGTACTTGGTTCAATTAATTACTGCTCTATTGGAACTGATTTGGTTCATCTCATTGTTGAAGAGGGTCACGTCCATCAGAATTGATCATCATATAGTATTGTTGCTCAAGTATATATTGATCTCCTGGTCCTCTCATTTCACTCAGCATCAGTTCATGTAAGTCTTTCCAGGCCTTTCTGAAATCTTCCTGATGGTCATTTCTTACAGTAAAATAATATTCCATAATATTCATATATCATGATTTATTCATTCTCCAATTGATGGGCATCCACTCAGTTTCCACTTTCTGGCCACTACAAAGAGGGCTACCACAAACATCTTTGGATTATTTCCAATACCTTGCACACAATATCCCTTCTCCCATCTTCATTCCTTTGCACAAGCTATCTCCCATGACTGAAATAGTCAATGATCTCTCTCAGATTTCTTTCCATTAATTCTAAATCTGTTTTTAATATATTCAGCAATTTATATATTAAAGTGTCTCTCCAGACAACATTCGAGAAATTAATAAGGCCATTGTCAGCTGACAATGCCCAAAAAGAATGTATTTTTCTGGGCTACTTCTCTCCTCCTTTCCTTTTCTCTCCTCTTCAGTACAAACAAAACACAAACCCTCAACTTTATATGCCAATTAGATTGAAAACAAACCTCTTTTAAAAGTGTTCAGAGCCCTTCATATATATTTATCACACCTGAGTATTTAATAACTCTTTTTAGTAAGTACTAAAGGTATTGCAATCCCTATCTCAAAGATGAGTAAATGGGCTCAGGGAGGCTAAGCAAATTTGTCACACAGCTAGTAAGTATCAGAAGCTGGATCTAAGTTCAGGTATTAATTACTAATCTAATGTTCCAGCTACTATTGCTCTCACCCCACTCCCCCCATGGCAGACTTCAAGGAATCTATAATCTAGAGCAGTTGTTCAGTCATTTCTGATTCTTGCTGATCCCAGTGTCATGTGTTTGAAGTCACATTTGAACTTAGATTCTTCTGATTCCTGGAGTTTGGTTCTTTTGAACTACCCATTTTGGGGTTTATGTCAAAGTTACTGTAGTGACTTGTTATTTTCTTCTTTGGCAATGACACTAACACTACCCCCCTGTTATTTTACAGATGAGGTAAAAAACTCAGTAGTTGTGACTTGCTTATCTATAAGTTTCCAAGGAGAGATTTCAAGCCAAATTTCTCTTGGTTCAATTTTCTATTTGCTTCTTGGTCCCTTTCTAACTTTCCAGTCTTTATATGCTTTATCTCCTTCCATTTATAATCTAACTACATTGGATTATTTCATTTTTTTATTATAGCTTTTTGTAATGGCTATTACATTTTATGTATGATGAGATGAGACAAACAGGGCTAAGTGATTTGTCCATGATCATCACCCTGTTAATAAGTGTCTGAGACCAGGTTTTAATTTGTGAAAATGGATCTTCTTGATTCAAAGCCCAGTGCTCCCCTAATTTATAAAAAACTATAGTAAAAAAAAAATAAAAGGAAGGCATATAAAACCCAGAGACTACACAAAAAAATGAACTTGAATGCTTTTAAAGTGAAATACTAAATAGAAAGCGGGTAATTATGAGAATTAAAACATATCTATATATGTTATATAAAAAGTATATGGTTTTATAACAAAATTTATGTTAATGTGACAAAGAATAGTTATAGTTTGGAGTGACAGAACAGAGATGAAGGAACATAAATTGTTACCTTGAAAGACTTCAAGGAAGTAGTGGTACTTTAAAGATGTCTATTAAAAGTGATGAGTGCATGGATTGTAGCACACCAGGTCCTTCTAGCTTTGACCACATTTTGAAGATTATACAAACTCATATTTGTTGCTTCTGTGACAATAAATGTCCATCTTCTCTTCTGCCATTCCTATTCTCCTTTTCCCTTCAATCTCTCCCAGTATCAGTTCTTTTTCAATGAATCCTTTATTTACATTGGCCAAAATATATGAGATTCAGTTTCACTTTTTCCCTTTCCAATGAGTAGTCTGAAGTATTTATTCAAGAATTGACTGATTTGATCTCCTTGCTTTCCAAGGAATTTCCTTTTTTTAAAAAGAAAATTAAATATATATGTATATGATAAATGCTAATCCCTTCCTTCACAGATGATAATATAAGTTAAATAATAATCAATTCAGACAGCACCGCAAAAGTTAGTTTTAAATGGAAATTGAAATATCAAAATGTTCTATATCAGTCAAGGGACAGATTGCAGAAACAGGAACAGCTTCAAAGACAATGGTAAAAGTGAGTCAATATTCAAAAATTTCTGACATACAGCTAAAGCAGGCACCAAAAGGATAATTTATTGCTTAAAAGCTATATATTAATAAAATACAAAAAATGAATAGAATATCATTTATTAAATACATTAGATACATCAATTACATTTTTGAAATACAACAATACATTAGCAATCAGACTAAAGAAGCTATAAAAACCAAATCAAATTCTGAGGGAAGATGATGTTACTTCGTCCCCTCTTCTTCACAAGTATGGTGGACTCAGTGTGAAACAATACATACAATGTCAGTTTTTTCATGAGTTTGATTAGGAGGGGATGAAAAAAGGCTCAGATTGAGAAGTGCAGTTGGCATGTTAACCAAAAAGAGCCACAATAAATTATTTTAGGAAGAATAGATTTTTCTCCTCCAGAGTTGCCAGAATCATATGAATTCTCTGGTGACAGTGAAAGGGTGGTTCTTGTCTGAAATCTCTCTATTTCAACAAATTCGCCTTTTGGTATGGGAACATGGTGGGTAATTGGCTAGACCCTTACTGGCCTTTCTCACAATTTTACCGGTTTCTCCCAGGTGTAGGTTCTCGTGCTAAGGGTTTTGGGAATGCTGAAGGCTTTTCCAATTCATTTACCGGGGGTTTTCTCCCGTGTGGGTTCTTCTTTGATGAAGGGTTTCCTCGAAGGCTGAAGGCTTTTTCCACTTCCTTCATAGAAAGGGGTTTTCTTTGTTGGGCTCCTGGGTGAACAGTGAATAGGCCCTCCGGACTAAAAAACCTTTCCCACATTCCTTACACGCAAATGGTTTCTCTCCAGTGTGAGTTCTCTGATGTACAGTAAAGGGATCCTGAATGACTGAAGGCTTTTCCACATTCATTACATTCAAAGGGTTTTTCTCCAGTATGAATTTTTTGATGACGGATGAGGTGTGGTCTCTGGCTGAAGGCTTTTCCACACTCATTACATTTAAAGGGTTTCTCTCCAGTGAACTCTCGGTGGGCAAGGGTTTGGCATCTTTGTTCCCCTGAAGGCTTTTCCATTCTTTACATTCAAAGGGGTTCTCCCATTATGGAACTCTTGATGAACAGTGGAATAGTTCCTCCGACTAAAACATTTCCCATTCCTTACACACAAAAGGTTTCTCCCCAGTGGGGTTCTCTGATGTACAATGGGGATTCCTCCCGATCACTAATTTCCCACATTCCTTACATTCAAGGGTTTTCTCCAGTATGAATTTTTTGATGACGAATGAGGTGTGGTCTCTGGCTGAAGGCTTTGCCACACTCATTACATACAAAGGGTTTCTCTCCAGGGTGAGTTCTCTGATGTACAGTAAATGAATCTTGATGAGACCCACTGGAGTCTCTGCTCTTGGGACTCGAGGCTGCTTCTTGGCCTCCAATAGAGAATCAGATATCTGGAAACAGGAATCCCACAGAGGCAGGTTCAGGTAATTCTCCAGCATCACGTTCCTGTGCAGGGCCCCTCTGGGGCAGGCTCCAAGATCCTCCCTCCTCCCGGGTGGAAGTCCACAGCCACGTCCCAGAAGGTCACTGGGTTCCTGAATGGGGACATGGGAAAAGCCAAGTCCACCCTCGGAGGCTCCATCTGCTGCCTGAAGGGATGACGGTCTTCACAGGTTTTGGGGACTTCTCCACTGAGCTCAACAATCGGGTCAGTTGAGCTGCTGAGAATAGGGCTTAATGCCCAGAACCCTACGTCTAAGGCCTCACTTGGGTGTCAAAGCTTTCTTGAGCCCCCAAATTGGGGTGACAAAATATACTACGCTTTCCAGAGGCCAACGTTGGGTGCCAAAATGTAGTGTCCAGACTAGCTCTCTGGAGGATCTTGGGACCAGCCTTGGTCTTAGTGGAGGAGTGAAGGAGGCAGGAGAGCCACCAGGATGGTCCAAGATGAAGAGTCTCTTTCAAGTCTTCCCAGCCCTTAAATACCTCAGCATGATTACATCATCCCAGCACACTGAGCAAGTGTTAACTAATGGTAGCAGGACATCCCACAGCACACTGTGTTAACACCTGTATTAAGTATAAGCACCTGCTGTTGATGGAAAATAAACACAGGTACTCCCTCCTTGACTTCTCCAGGTAAGGTGGAACACCAAAGGGAGGTGGGAAGAAAGCAGACCTTGTCAAACAGGGCCTCCTGGGCACCCAGGTTTACCACCTGGGGCCCTCTCCAATGGGCACAAATATAAATTTTGAGAGATGACTTTTGGCATCCAGCTTGGGGCTGGCCCAGCACTGGGAATATCCACCTGGGATAAATCAAGTGGGGAAGGGCCCCAAGTGTTCTGGGGAACGGGTCCTTGCTTTACAATAATCACTAACAACAAGCTTCCAGGGGCCGGCAAGTCAAAGCCCTGCCTAAGCCTGGGCCACAAGTCATCCCACCAGTGTCCCTTAAAGGGTGGGGTCTCAAAAGCACTCCGGGCTACCAACTACCAACCGGGATAATTTTTAAACTAATCTCTTGCACTCACTTCTGTTCTGATTTGTCACCTCCCTCCCTCCACTCCCTGCCCCAGATGGCAAGCTGTCCTATGCATGTTAAATAGGTTACAATAGATCTTGGATACAATATATGTGTACAGAACCGAAGCTTTCTTGTTGCACAGGAAGAATTGGATTCAGAAGGTAAAAATAACTTGGGAAGAAAAATAAAAATTCAAACAGCTCACACTCATTTCCCAATGTTCCTTCTCTGGCTGTAGCTGATTCTGTCCATCATTGATCAATTGGAACTGAATTACATCTTCTCTTTGTCAAAGAAATCCACTTCCATCAGAATACATCCTCATACAGTATTGTTGTGAAGTATATGATGATTTCCTAGTCCTGCTCATTTCACTCAGCATCAGTTCATGTAAGTCTCGCCAATCCTCTCTGTATTTTTGTATAACTATGTATACATATGTTGGATTTAACATAAATGTTAACATATTTAACATGTATGGAACTACCTGCCATATAGGGGAGGCAGTGGGAGGATGATGTTGGAATGCTAGTGTCAACTCATCTTGAAACAAGGTGAAAACTCAAGGGTGATGTCAGAATCTTGGTGTTAACTGAATAGAATTGATACAGCCCTTATTGGTTCACACCAAACAAAACTGACAAAGGTGATAAGTTCTAATACTGATGGGAAACAATTCTTTGTTCATACCTTTAGAAGTTCATAAATACTCCTGGAGTTCACAATTTGGGAGAAGTTCAGGGGTTTGAAAAAGAACCACCCAATTCACACCCCTCCCTTAGGGCCAGAGAGCACTCTGAGAGATAACTCTGGAAGGAAAAAATTTAAGAGAAGGTTTGCATGGTCAGTTTTGAACAATTACCCATGCATATGTTTTGTAAATAAAAACCTATAAGAAAAAAAAATTTTAAACTACAGTTTTTAGGACCTTATATATTTATTTATATCTTAGAAGGATAGACAGTGCAAAAGGATAATGTTGGGGTAATGACTGAAAAGGAGAAAAGGCTAAAAATGCCTTTAGGAAATGAAACATCCTTTAATTCCCAAACTTCTCCCTGACACAAAGATTCATATCTTACATACAAATATTCTCAAGGTGTTGATGACACATAGAAGAAAATTTCAAATTATTAAATATATAAAGTCACTCTATCAAAGGCCTTTGATTTCATTAAGTGTAAAACTACTTTCCTCCACCAATACTGGCTGCAATTCTTCTATAATTTTAGAGTTTTAGTTAACTAACGTTGAGAAAGAATAACTGATAAGGCTCATACTCACATAGTTACCATCAGAGGTAAGGTATATAGTATTACTAAATTCACAAGAAAAGATTAAAATTTCTCAGAGAAACAGCCCATCTATAACAGATAAATGGTTAAAGAATATAAAGAGAAAATCCAGATGGAAAAAGAAACACAAATTTAATAGTCAATTGAAAAATCACTCAAACCTTACTAATAAATTAACTAAGCAGAGGCACGAATTGGAACAACGCTGAGGATCAATGCCAACATACTGCAGAGATCATTAAAACAACAAAACTCAATGTTGTCAGAGTTGAAGAAACAGGTACAATCCTTCATTTATGGCAGAATGCTAGAAATTGAATAGCAAGCAATCTGGCAATGTGCAATAAAAGAAAAATAATAATACTCTGACTCAATTGCACTAGTTAGTATATCACTATTGGTGGGGGGAGGAGGGAGTTAGCTCCATAAACATACTCATAAAAAACAAACAACCATGGAAAGCCTTTATACAATAATGCAAAGAGACATTTGACAAGGACTTCTGTTAGTATAAATTATGAATTATGAATATATAACAGGAAAACAAGGGAAGGATCTCTTGCCAGAGAAAATCAGCTCTTCCCCACATTACTGGGAAAGGATACAAGGGCAGTTTCCTGAATCCCACATTTTATAAGTGATTCCCTATTAAAGACCCTCATGATGTTGATCTGTACCTTTTCCCCATCTGGTTTCACTCATTTACAATGGACAGGTGCTTCATCGAACCTCTCCCTTTGGCATCCCAAGTTTTATTCCTTGTTCCTATTTTGGTATATCATATTGGTTTGGAAATTACAAGTCCCGTTTTGTTGGAAAAAAAAAAAAAGGTGGGTTAGGAACCATCTCCAGATTTAATATAATGCAATAAATATTTATTTACATCTACTATGTCTCTTCTCTCTCTTGGGAAAAGTGAACAAAGGAAGTCCTAAAATTATGAATAAGATGCTCCTTCCACCTCTTTGGAACTATGGAGAAATGGGTCACAGACTGGAGTTGCAGTCAGGTAAGAAAATTAATTCATTTGACACACATCCTGCTAAAAGGATATAAACCTTTCATGTCTTCAGAAAACTAGACTAGGGTTAGATGACTATTTTTAATAATTATTATATTATTACATCATAAAATAATACAATAATAATTAAAGGTTATCTCTGAGGGAACAGAACTTGAAGAAGGTACATCCTCAGGATCATAGAAACAATCACTTTAGAGAGGTACAAAACAAAGGTCTTTTCCCTAACGACGGGGCCATAAAGATTCATAACTGTCAGGCAAAATAAGAACTAAAAACACTCAGGAAAGCCCATAATTCATACCAAGCAGGAAAGCATAGCTCTTGACAGATCGGGAGACAAGGGGAATCTGTGCTTACTCAGGCAGGCCAGGTTCCTCAGGTTGTCTGGCAACACATCCCTGCACAGATCCTTCTGAGAAGGGCACCGGGGTCTCCTTGGAGACTGGAGGTCTCCTTGGAGGTGACAGCCACATCTCCCAATGTTAACAATTCCTGCAACATCAGACACGTTTGTGCATATTCCAGGAACATCCTACAGAAGAACCATGTGCCTGCCTGGGAACTGCTAGAAGTGGTTCTCAAGGTTCAAACTCCAACGTGCTCCAGTTCAGTACTTACCAAGCACCCCAAGTCTGAATCAGACGGCCAGCCCTGCGTCGTTTTGGCAACATTACTCCTAAGCATTTGTGAATGCTGGTCTGGCCCTAAGGATTGAACTTTGGTTTGAACCTGGGGACAGTAAAAGACAAAACGACCCTGAGGCTGTCTGCAAAACACTGCCATCCTCCTGGGGGAGAAAGGGAATAAGAACTAGTGACCCAAACAAAAAGTGGGAAAATCCCTCATTTTGAAGAAAGCATTAACACCAGAGAATCCCAGTAAGCTCAAATCACATTCAGGGAAGGAGGAAGAGCCTGGGTTGAGGCTTGAAGGGGGATTCCCAGAGTGAGAGATGAAGAGGGAGGGCATTACCCTTCTTGTTGGAATGAAGTCAGAGGGAGTCATGGGGAAAGGAGGCCAAAAGAAGAAGCCAGGAATGGAGACCTTCTCCCCACCAAGAACCCAAAACAAAAGGTGCGGGGCCCCGGTAATCCCAATTAACAGCTAGGAGACCAAAACTCTCCTGGGACTTCTCCCAGAAACAGTCCTCCAGCCTGAAACTGCCCATTGAGTGGACCATCCCCCTAATACCTTTCCTGGCGTCTTCCTCTGGTGATACGAAGAACAAGGCTCATCCTTCTATATGACAGACAGGCCAGTGTGGCCTCCACCAAAGCGTGAGAAAACTTAACAGTTTGGCGTCCGGGATTATTTAGTGTTTTATTTTATTTTTTATATTTTTTATTAAATCATTTTATTTTTCAAAACATATGCCTGGACAGTTCTTCAACATTAGCCCTTGCAAAACCTTGTGTTGCAATTTCCCCCCTCTTCCCTCACACCCTCCCCTACATCTTAGTAGTCCAATATATGTCAAACATGACAGAAATATATATATTGAATCCAATATATGCATTCATATTTATACAATTATTGTGCTGCACAAGAAAAATCAAATCAAACCAGTAAAAAAAGAGAAGCAAAATAAAATGCAATCAAACAACATCAAAAAGAGTGAAAATAATATGTTGTGAATGACATTCAGTTCCCATGGTCCTCTCTCGGGATGTAGATGGCTCTCTTCATCACTTCATTACTGAACTGGTAGAACTGGTTTGAATCATCTCATTGTTGAAGAGAGCCACATCCATCAAAATTGATCATCGTATAATCTTGTTTTTGCCATGTACAATGATCTCCTGGTTCAGCTCCTTTCACTTAGCATCAGTTCCTGTAAGTCTCTCCAGGCCTCTCTGAAGTCATCCTGCTGGTCATTTCTTGTAGTACAATAATATTCCATAACATTAATATAACATAATTTATTTAGCCATTCTTCAAGTGAGGGGCATGCATTCGGTTTCCAGTTTCTTGTCACTACAAAAAGGGCTGCCACAAATACTTTTGCACATGTGGGTCCTTTTCTCTCTTTTAAGATCCCTTTGGGACACAAGCCCAGTACAAACACTGCGGGGTCAAAGGATATGCAGAGCTTGATAACTTTTTGAGCATAGCTCCAAATTGCTCTTCAGAATAGCTGGATCCATTGAAGTTCCACCAACAATATATTAGTGTTCCAGTTTTCCGACATCCCTTCCAACAGGCTTCATTATCTTTTCCTGTCATTGGAGACAATATGAGAGGTATGAATGGTATCTGAGAGTTGTCTTAATTTGCATTTCTGTGATCCATAGTGATTTAGAGCACCTTTTCATATGACTACAAATAATTACAATTTCTTCATCTGAAAATTGTCTGTTTATATCCTTTGACCTTTTATCAATTGGGATTTGAATTCTTATATATCCAGGTCATTTATCTATATATTATAGAAATGAGGCCTTTATCAGAACCTTTGAATATAAAAATGTTTTCCCCAGTTTATAGGTTCCCTTCTAATCTTGTCGGCACTAGTTTTGTCTGTGCAAAAGTGTTTTAACATAACGTAATAAAAATTATCTATTTTGTGATCAGTAAAGATCTCTACTTCTTCTTTGATCACAAATTCCTTCCTCCAAATTTATGACCAAAGAAGAACTAGAGATCATTATTGTCACAAAATAGAAAATTTTGATTATCTAATTGAAAAGTTTTTGTACAAACAAAACTAATGCGGCAAAGGATTAAAGGAAACAATTAACTAAAAACATTTTTAATCAAAGGTTCTGTCCTCATTTCCAAAATATATGAAAATTGACCCTAATTCATAAAAATCCGATTCTCCCAATTTAGGGGTTAGTCAAAGATATGAACGAACAATTCTCAACAAAAGGAAACCAAAACTATTTCTAGCCATAAAAAAGATGCCTCCAAATTAATTTAATCGAAATGCAAATTAAAGAAACTTGAATACTACTACGAACCTGTCGAATTGGCTAGAATGGAAGGAGGAAAATTGAGGAATGTTGGAGGAGGTGGGATAACTGGGAACTAATCGTTTGGTGGAATTTGTTTAATTCAAACCATTCTGGGGGGTGATTTGGGTATTTTAGGTTAACCAAGGACAAACTTCCCTTTGATCCAGCAGTTGTTACCTAAGTTTATAATCGAGATTTTAAAAGGAAAAGGGACCTTATGTGCAAGAATGTTTGGGGGCGGTCTTTAGTTGGGAATGAATGCCCATCAATTGGAGAATGGCTAATAAATTGTGTTATATGAACGAATGGTATATTTTGTTCTTTGAAATGATCGGCAGGATGTTTCAAAGGCCTAGAAACCCATGAATTGATGCTGGAAGTAAATGAACAGGAAGGAATTCTATTTAACAATACTATATGATCAATTCTGATGGACGTGGCATTCCTCAGCGATGAGATGAACCAAATCAGTTCCAATAGAGTAGTAATGAATTGAACCAGTTACACCCAGAGAAAGAACTTTGGAGATGACTATGAACCACTACATAGAATTCCCAGTCCCTCTATTTTTGCCCATCTGCATTTTTGATTTCCTTCCCAGATTAATTGTACATTATTTCAAAGTCCAATTCTTTTTGTACAGCAAAATAACTGTATGGACATGTGTACATATATTGTATTTAACTTATGCTTTAACATGTTTAACATGTATTGGTCAACTTGCCATCTGGGGGAGGAGGCGGGGGGAAAGAAGGGAAAAATTAGAACAAAGTGTTTTGCAATTGTCAATGCTAAAAAATTACCCATGCATATATCTTGTAAATAAAAAGCTATAATAAAAAAAAAGAAAAAACATTGCCCTGTATGTAGCAGAACTTATGAAAATTCAAAATATAGTATAATAAATTTTTATTTCAAGAAAAAAAATTCCTTCCTCCTCTACAGAGCTGAAAGGTAAACTATTCTATGTTCTTCTAATTTGTTTATAATATCATACTTTATGTCTAGATCATGAACCCATTTCAATTTTATCTTGATATACAGTTTGGTTGGGTCAAAAGCCTAGTTTCTGCCATACTAGTTTCCAATTTTCCCAGCAGTTTTTTCAAATACTGAGTTCTTATCCCCAAAGTTGAGGTCTTTGGGTTTGTCAAACACTAGATTGCTGTAGTTATTGCCTATTTTGTTCTGTGGTCCTAACCTATTCCACTGATCAACTAGTCTATTTCTTAGCCCATACCAAATGGTTTTGGTGACTGCTGCTTAACAATATAGTTTTAGATCAGGTACAGTTAGGCCGCCTTCATTTGCCTTTTTTTTTTTTTTCATTAATTTGAAATTCTTGATCTTTTGTTCTTCCAGAAGAATTATGTTGTTATTTTTTTCCCCAGGTCAGTAAAATAGCTTCTTGGGATTTTGATTGGTATAGCATTAAATAAATAGATTGGTTTAGGTAGTATTGTCATCTTTATTATATTTGCTCAACCTATCCAAGAGCACTTGATATTTTCTAGTTGTTTAGATGTGACTTTATTTGTGTGGAAAGTGTTTGTAGTTTTGCTCATGTAGTTCTTGACTTCCCCTTGGTAGATAGATTCCCAAATAGTTTTTACTATTAACAGTTATTTTAAATGAAATTTCTCTTTGTATCTCTTGGTCTTGGATTTTGTTAGTGGTGTATAAAAGTGCTGATGATTTATGGGGATTTATTTTGTATCCTGCAACTTTGCTGAAGTTGTGCATTATTTTTAATAGTTTTCTAGTTCATTCCTGGGGATTTTATTATTATCCTGGGGATAATGTTCTGTAATCTCATTGCTAATATTTTATTTCAGAATTTTGCATCAATATTCATTATGGAAATTGGTTTATCATTTTCTTTCTCTATTTTTCATCCAACCTTGATTGAATATCAGTACCATTTATGTCATAAAATAATTTTTGATAGGGTTTTTTCTTTCTCTAGCTTTTCCAAATAGTTTATATAGTATTGGAGTTAATTTTCTTTAAATGTTTGGTAGAATTCAATGTAAAATCCATCTTGGCCCCTTGAAGTTTTTTTTCTTATAGAGTTGATTAATAGCTTATTTTATTTCATTTTCTAAAAATGGGACTATTTAAGTAATTTATTTTTCCTCTTTTTGTTAATCCTGAAATCTACATTTTTTGTAGGTTTTCCTCCATTTCTCCATTTCATTTAGGTTATCAAATTTATTGGCATAAAGTTGAGGAAATAACTCCTAATTATTGCTCCAATGTCCTCTTCATAGGTGGAAAGTTCTCCCTTTTCATTTTTGAGACTAACAATTTGCTTTTCATCTTTTCTCTTTCTAATCAAATTAACTAAAGGTTTATCTATTTTGTTGTTTTTTTTCCCATAAAGTCAACTCTTAGTTTTATTTATTAATTTAAATTTTTTTAGCTTTAGTTTTATTAATCTCTCCTTTTATTTTTAGAATTTCAAGTTTGGAATTTGATTGGGGGTTTTTAATTTGTTCTTTTTCTAGCTTTTTTAGTTGCAAGCCCAATTCATTGATCTCTTTCTCTCTTTTAGGTAAGTAAGCAAGCATCTAGACATAAAATTTCCCCTGTTCCTGCTGTTATTTCATTTAAGATTTTTGCATTAATAGTCATTAGGGAAATTGGTCTATAATTTTAATTCTCTGTTTTCACTCTACCTGGTTTAGTTACTAGCACCATATCTGTGTCATATCTGTGCCATATCTGGCTTGGGATTTTCAAAATCGTGGGTAAGACAATCTGACCAAGCTTCCCAGCTCCAAAAAACTGGAAGTTACTTAGGTGATGGGAAAACCAATGAATGAACCTGGCTACACAGGTAGTGTTCATTGTATCCAAACACATGTACATTTCAGTTGCCTGTGCAAGGACTTGGGGTAAAGAGCCAGGTTGAAGCTTGCACAGTTCAATGAGAAGAGTTGTGCACATAACATCAATGTGAGGGGGTAAAGGAAGCTGAAATAGCTCTGCAAAGATCACCTCAACAATGCGATAACTCAAGGGGATCGTGTTCTTTCCTGGAGAGCTCTCACTAGCTGCGCAGCATGTGTCTGCCTTTCTTTCCAGTGGGATTTAATGACGAAGTGAAGATGCTCTTCTATGACAAATCTCTCCACCG
This sequence comes from Sarcophilus harrisii, assembly GCF_902635505.1. Classification (NCBI taxonomy): domain Eukaryota; kingdom Metazoa; phylum Chordata; class Mammalia; order Dasyuromorphia; family Dasyuridae; genus Sarcophilus; species Sarcophilus harrisii. The sequence continues at coordinate 714,045,290 of NC_045426.1, read as the reverse complement.
AATGACTGCCTGGAATAACAGGGCCCCTCAGGGTCATCCATGTAATTAAACATCCTAAAGATGACCCTGAGCATTGGATAGACCGATCCTCCCATGTGAAGCGGTGGTGTAAAAGGCGGCAGGTTGTGCTGTAAGGCTTCACAGAGGATGGTGTCAAAGGCAAGGCAGGGTCTCGGGATACGCCGTTCCTGCCAGTTATCTTTTTTAATATCTGAATCTGGGCCCAAAGGCAGTCCAAATACTCTTCTCCTGGGTGTGGTTTGTCAGCGGTGCACACTTGTAATAATGGGACGTCTTTTAAGATAGCTTTCAACAGTGGGCGATCCATCTCTGTTTCTTTCTTTCTTTCTTTATTTCTTTTTATATATATATATAACTCCTTTCCAACCCAGGGCAAAGATGATGGAAATGCAAGCACGTACCAATCCCGGCGGGCCTGAGGGACACCTTCTTCCTGAGTTACACGGACAAAATTCTCAAACAGAGCTGCCATTGGCCGAGCAGCTATTACATGACAATTCACAAGATCTCATTAAAAACGGGCCAAAATCACAGCTTCCTCATAGTTGTTTGCGAGCAAAGATTCTTGAAGCTGACAGAACGTGGCTTCCACAACTTCCCCACCAAAGCTGTGATTTTGGGCATTAAACAGTCCAAGGTTGTACACACCGTCAATTTCAAAGGAGACAGAGGAGCAACGGAACAAAGAATTCTTAGAATCTCGCTCTTGTGGGTGGGAAGATCAGCTTCCAAAACACCAGCTGAGCCTTCCAGGTTGCTCTGCAAGGAGAAAGTGCTCTTTTCTCCTGCTCTGCCTATTAGAGATTCTATCCGATCTTCGATTTCAGTGGATAGCAAGGTCCTCTTCCTTTTGGGGGGTTGTTCATCGTTCTCATCAGTACGCCGCCCCCGCCGCCGCCGCGACATGCTGTCTGCTGCCCGCGCCCCCTCTTCCTCGGGTCCCTGCTCCCCCTCTGCGGCCGCCGCCGATGCCGGAAAATCCGCGCCGTTCGCTTCACGGCGTCTGGAAAAAGGGGAACACAAGGTTCTGCAAAGGTGATTGTAGAGAAATGCAGGATGACAGGCCAACCGCCACCGTGAAGGGAGATGGGGTGAATGTCTCCCCCAAACCGGGGCTTCTCCCGTCCTCTGTCTTCTCCGAGTCTAAACCAGTCTCTCCCATAGTGTAGGAAGGAGGGGGGCCACCAGGAGCCTGATCAAAGATGGAACGTCTCTCTCCCAGCCCTTGTTGCCTATTATATACTCTATTATCATTACATCATGTAGCTAGGAAACCTGTAGAACAGCTGTCAATCTTGTAGAACTAAGTACCTGTACCGAACTAGAGAACTCACATGCTAAACTAGATAGCCACTGTCTCATCAATTCCGCTGAGTTAACCCTTTGTTTAAATCAATCATCCTGCCCTTTACAGGTATACACACGGTACCTGGAAAAGGGACTACTCAATGCCAAGGACCGCGGACATAAGGACAGGCTTCCCCTTCGGGGCAGCACCTAAGCTAATAAACATGGATGAAGTGCCTACTATGTGCCAGGGCTGTGCTCGGTCGGGTCACGAAACAAGCAGGTTTTCGGCCTCAAGGGAACTCCAGTCTCCCAGTCGCAGACTCGGCCTTTGTCCTGTTCCGGACCGTAAGGCAGTCAGGGCTTCCCGCATCCCATCCCGGCCTTATTTAAAGGGCAGCACGGCTTCCGGGGCCTCCCCGGGATCCCTGGAACCGCAGGCGGAGGTGGGCGGCGGGGAGCCAGGGCGGGTTCTGCCGACCCGGAAGCTCCCAAACTCGGGCGTCCGAGCCAAGGAACCTTTATTAAACACCGATAATGCCCCCAGGCGCAGGCGGAAGAGAATGTTGACCCGTGGCCAAAGCCGCCCGGGGCTTGACGGAGCTGAGCGCGGGACTTGGGGGCTGGGGAAACCTTCCCGGCGGTCCTTGTCCTGCGCACCGGTGGCCTCGGCTCCCCTGTTGGCCTCGGTCCGGGGGTTTAAACCAGTCCTGACAGTGCCAGGCGCGTGGCGCTGCTGAGCCCAACCCCCTCAACCCTTGTGTGGCCGTGGTTTCTCCCAGGCGCGGTGTACACAGGGCGCGTGTAAAACTCCTGAGTCTGTGCCAGTACAAGCGCTTTTGTTGGGAATCTTGCGTGTTTGGCCCCGCCCCGGGGCCCGCAGCCCCCTCCCTCCTCAGATCTTGCCACCCCCCTTTCAGCCGCCCCTCCCCCTGGCGGCGGGACCCCCTGCCTCCTCCCCCCCGCCTCTCCTCCCCCCTCCGGGTCCTTTTGTTTTGCAGCTTTTGTCTCCTGTCTCCGGGCCCCCCGCCCCCAATCCTTCTCCTGGTCACTTCCCTCCCTCTGGCCCTGGAAATTTCTACTGGGGGCCCAGCCCGTCTTCCCTCCTGCAGGAATCTTTGGCCCCAGCCTCTTCCAAGGGTTTTGCTGGGCTTGGTGAAAGGGGGCCCTCAGGGTTCCCAGCAGGTGGAAGGGCCAGAAGGCCAAAGGTGCCGTCCAGCCCTCTTAAGGGGGAGGGGCTGAGCCATGTGGTGGGACTCCCCAGTCCCGGGGCTTGGTGGCTGGTGACCCTCCCCACAGGGCTGCCCTGCCCCAGGGGAGGTTTGGGCTGCAAGGAGCCGGGCCCGGGGATGCTGTTCCTCCCGGGCTCAGCGGCCCCAGTGGGAGGTCAGGTAGTTGGCAGTTGCTGTAGCCCTGGCAGTGCTTTGATAGCCCCCACTCCTCAAGGGACACTGGTGGGATGACATGTGGCCCAGGCTCAGGCAGGGGTTTGACTTGCCGGCTCCCTGGAAGCTTGTTGTTAGTGATTATTGTGAAAGAGAAGGATCTGTTCCCTCAGAACACTTGGGATCTTCCAACTTGATTTATCCCAGGTGGATGGTTGCAAGTGCTGGAGCCCAGCCCTAAGCTGGATGCCAACAGACTTCTATCACTTATAATTTTTTTTTTTGCGGAGGGGCCTCGGGTAGTGGGGGAACTCTGGGGTAAGCCAGGGGAACCTGCTGACAAGGTCTGCTTTGGCTTCCCACCTCCCTCCCGGTGTTCTCACCTTGCCTGAAAGTCAAGGAGGGGTGACCACCCTTTGTTCTATTTACACATCAGCAGCAGGTGGCTTTCCCTTAATACAGGTTTTAACACAGTGTGTATGGGATGTCCTGCTACCAAGAGTTAACACTTGCTCACTGTGCTGGGCGTGTAATCATGTGGTTTTTAAGGGCTGGGAAGACTGGAAAAGACACTTCATCTTGGACCATCCTGGTGGCTCTCCTGCCTCCTTCCTCCTTCCCACCTAAGACGAAAGTGGTCCAAGATCCTCCAGAGGCTAGTCCGGACACTACCTTTTTGGCCCAACGTGGGCCTCTGGAAAGCGTGGTTATATTTTGTTACCCCAATTTGGGGGCTCAAAAAGCACACTGTGTTTGGAACCCAAGTGAGGCCTTAGAGGTGGGGTTCTAGGCTTTTAAGCCCTATTCTCAATAGCTCAACTGACAGGATTGTTGAGCTCAGTAGAGAAGTCCCCAAGACACAGTTGTGAAGACTCTGCTCATCCTCAGGCAGCAGATGGAGCCCAAGGAGGGTGTGATTTCTGGCTTTCCCATGGCCCCCATCCAGGAACCAGTGACCTTCTGGGACGTGGCTGTGGACTTCACCTGGGAGGGTGGAGGGGTCCTGGGGAGGCCTGCCCAGAAGGGCCCCTGCCAGGAACTGATGTGGAGAACTCCAAGAACCCTGCTCTTGGGATTCCTGTTTCCAAGAGTGGATCTGATCTCTTTGGAGGAAGCAAGAAGCAGCCTCGAGTCCCCAGAGCAGAGACTCCAGTGGGTCTCCTCAAGATTCACTTACTGTACGTCAGAGAACTCACCCTGGAGAGAAACCCTTTGAATGTCATGAGTGTGGAAAAGCCTTCAGTCATCGAGGATCCCTTACTGTACATCAGAGAACTCATACTGCGGAGAAACCATTTGTGTGTAAGGAATGTGGGAAAGGTTTTATTCGTAGGATTGATCTCACTGTTCATCACAGAGTTCATACTGGAGAGAGACCCTTTCAATGTAATGAATGTGGAAAAGCCTTCAGTCATCGAGGATCCCTTACAGTACATCAGAGAACTCACACTGGAGAGAAACCATTTTGTGTGTAAGGAATGTGGGAAATGTTTTAGGCAGAGGAACCATCTCACTGTTCATCAGAGAGTTCATACTGGAGAGAGACCCTTTGTATGTAATGAGTGTGGCAAAGCCTTCAGTGATCGAGGATGCCTTACTGTACATCAGAGGACTCACACTGGAGAGAAACCCTTTGAATGTAATGAGTGCGGCAAAGCCTTCAGTGATAGAGGATGCCTTACTGTACATCAGAGGACTCACACTGGAGAGAAACCCTTTGTATGTAATGAGTGTGGGAAAGCCTTCAGCCAGAGACCACACCTCATTTGTCATCACAAAATTCATACTGGAGAGAAACCCTATGAATGTAAAGAATGTGGAAAAGCCTTCAGGACACAAGGATGCCTTACTGTACATCAGAGGACTCACCCTGGAGAGAAACCCTTTGTATGTAATGAGTGTAGGGAAGCCTTCAACCATCCAGGAGACCTTATTGTACATCAGAGAAAACACGCTATATAAAAACCTTTTGTATGTAGTGAGTGTGGGAAAGCCTTTTATAGGGAGCTCTAACCTTATTACTCATAAGAAAATTCAAATGAAAGAGAAACAGAATTTGTTGAAATGGAGAGATTTCAGACAGGAAACACCCCTTCACTATCACCAGAGAATTCATATAATTCTGGCAACTCAGTAGGAGAAAAATCTATTCTTCCTAAAATAATTCACTGTGACTCTTTTGGGTTAACATGCCACCTGCACTTTTCAACCTGGGCCTTTTTCATCCCCTCCTAATCCAACACATGAAAAAAATGACATTGTATGTATTGTTTCACACTGAGTCCACCATACTTGTAAAAAAGAGGGGATGAAGTACCATGGTCTTCCCTCAGTATTTGATTTGGTATTTATAACTTCTTTAGTCTGATTTCTAATGTATTGGTATATTTCAAAAATGTAATTGATGTATCTAATGTATTGATGTATTTAATACATGATATTCTATTCATTTTTTGTATTTTATTCGTATATGGCTTTTGAGCAATAATTTATCCTTTTGGTGCCTGCTTTAGCTGTATGCTAGAAATTTTGGAATATTGACTCACTTTTACCATTGTCTTTGAAGCTGTTCCTGTTTCTACAATCTGTCCCTTGGCTGACGTATTTAACATTTCACTATTTCAGTTTCCTTTTAAAACTAACTTTTGCGGTGCCGTCTGAATTGATTATTATTTAACTTATATTATCATCTTGAAGGGAAGGGTTACAAAGATATCCTTATATTTAATTTTCTTTTTAAAAAAAGGAAATTCCTTGGACTCCAAGGAAATCAAATCATTCAATTCTTGAATAATTCCTTCAGACTACTCATTGGAAAGGCAAAAAGTGAAATTTAATCTCCTATATTTTGGCCAATGAAAAGAAAGGAATCATTGGAAAAAGAACTGATACTGGGAGAGTTTGAAGGGAAAAGGAGAATAGGAATGGCAGAAGAGAAGATGGACATTTAGTGTCACAGAAGCAACAAATATGAGTTTGTATAGTCTTCAAAAGGTGGTCAAAGCTAGAAGGACCTGGTGTGGTACAATCCATGCAGTCATCAAGAGCGTTGCATGACTGAACAAACAAGAAAAGCATGTCAGGTACTGTGCTAAGCACCGGGGATACAAGTGAAGTGGAGTCAAAAATAGGAAAAAGACAATATCTGTCCTCAAGGAGCTTCCAATCTAATTAGGGAAGAAACAAATAATATGCAATAAACCTGGAAGGGTAAACAGGACACAAAATGATAAGGCCAAAAGTTAAAGAAAGGTTATTTCTTCTTCAATTTTCAAAGGGAAACCAAATTTTCAGGAAATTTCCGTTAAAGGGTGGCCTAAACCTAAATTTTTTAAAATAAAAAATAAAAAATTTAGGGAAAGGAAAGAAAGTTGGAAAACAGGGAAATATTTCCAATTAAACTAACAAATTTGAAAGAAAATTTAATTTAGTAGTTTGAATAGCAGCTAAAAAGAGGAATTGGCCCTACAAAAAAGTTTTAAAAATTAACTGGAAAAATTTAAATTGAAGGGTGAGGAAGATTTAAAAGGTTCATTTTTGGAATACAACTTTGAGGTGTCCTATAAAAATTTGGCAAGAAAATTAAGTTGGAGAAAAGAATAAACTTTAAGGAGGGTAAAATTCTCTTTTTGGACTGTTCAACTTTATTGCCTTGGGGCAAACAAAAAGAAACCAAAGTTGGGGCTGAAATGGAAAAAGGAAATTTTAGGGAGGAAAAGACCATTTAAATCTTTCAAGGAAAAGTAAAGAAATTACTTCTTTGACTATTAAAAAACAACACCAATTTTTGGGTTGTTGACCAAAACAAAGAACCCACAAAATTGGGTGCTGAAGAAAATTTCAACAAGAAAAAATTTTAAATTAGAAATTTGAAATTGGGAATTTATCCAAGAACCATAATTTAACACAATTTGTAAAAAAAAAGATTAAACCTATTAACCTCCTCACCTTTTAGGCCATAAAACCATGAAAAAATGTTTTTGGTTTTTGCCCAATGTTAAATTTCCCCCATCCAAAGAATAATAACCCATTTTTTTTATATGAAAAATAAAAATTTGTTTCCAAAAATTAAAGAAATTCTGAAATAAATGAAATTTAAGGCAACATTTGTTTCAAAACTTTTAAAAAAGGTTTGATTTTCTTGGTTGAATCTAAACAAATTTAACCTTGGGTACCTTAAGTGGTACCACTTAAACCATAAAATTCAACCCTTTGTTTTTTTTTATTTAAAGTTTTTTGTTATAGGGAATTTAATTTTTCTTCTTGGATTTTGAGGAATTAAAGGGGTAAATGTTCATTCTTAATAAATTCAGCCAAAATTGGGTAAATTTTAAATCTTTTAAAAAGTTTGTTTTTCCGGGGCCCATTATTTCCTTATTAAACCTTCCTTGAAGGGAAGGTTTGCCCATTTTTCCTTTTGTCTCCAATTTGGCTTATTCCGGGTTTTTCCGTACAGGAGGGAATAATTCCCAAACCAACTTTGAAATTTATTTTATTATTTAGGAAAGTTTTTAAAGTAAAAATTTAAAATTTTTTTTAATTTTTGGGGGGTTTGGGAGCCTTATTTCAATTCAATAATAACCAACATTCAGAAATTAAAATTGGAAAATCCTTTGCCTTTTAAGCCGGGCCTCTTTCCAAAGGCCCATTATACTTTTTTTGGGTTTTATCCTTGGGAAAACTTGGAATTTTTCCTTGGCCTCTCTCCTTGGAAGTTTTCTTTTCCTTTGGAAATAAGTCTTTTTTTTTGGGAAAAGAATTTAATTTAAAAACAAAATTTTGTCATCATATATTCCTTTATTTTTGCTTCTTTTTTACCCCAATAATAAAATTAAAATTATTTTTTTAATTTGAAAAGGAAGGTTTGGGAAGCTTAAATAATTTTAATGACCTAACCATAATTACAAAGACAATTAAAGAAAATATTTTGAACCTTTTTGTAAACAAAATGGCAATTTTCCCAAACCACCAATTGTAAAGTTTTTGGTTTTTCATATTTAATCAAATTTATTTAACTTGACCCCCAATCCCTAAAAAGGGAAGTTTCCAAGGAAAAAGGCAAAAGGAAAAGAATTAATTAAAACCCAAATATGGACCCATATAAAGGCTTCCAACCATGGGTCCAATTCCTGGATTTTTAAAGCTAAATTGGCCCCTAAATATCTTTCTATTTAGAGCGGTTTTGGGTATAAATTGAATTCCTATTGGTTTTAAAATAACCTTTAAATTTGTTTTTATTATAAGATTAAGCCATAACCCCTTTAAAATTCAAGTTTTTTTAAGGTATTTTAAATTGCAAAACCAATTGTATTTATAAAATTTCCCTTTTTCTAACCCCTTAAATTCTTTAAACTACACTTTCTTCCAATTTGTTGCCATTTTTAAATAAATTTAATCGCAAATTTAGAATTTGCAAAAGGTTAGGGTTTGGCCATTTTTGATTAAAAAAGTTGAAATGATTGGAAAAATTGGGAAAAAAGGCACAGAGGAAAAAGGGAAAAAGGAGGTTAAGAGGAAAGGAGGATTTCCAATTGGAATGGGAGGAAAAAACCCAAAAAGGCTATTTCAAATATTTTCCAAAGGCCATTAGCCCATTTGTTAGGATTGGGTCCCTCCTAAAAAATTTCCCTTAATTTTTATTTCATTAGCAACTTTCAGCCAATTTGGTTCTTTACCCAACCTCCTTGGCAATAATCGTTTTTTTCTTGAAGCCCAAAGAAGTGGGATAAGCCACCTTTCTTATTGGTAATTAAAAACCTTTTTATTTTTGGGTTTATCTAAGAAACAAAAGGAACCACAACCCAACTTTAATATTACAAGATGTTTTAAATAAGGAAAAATTAAACCAAACCAATTCCCAACCAATACAAACCCCTATTACAGCCGTATTTTTAATTATCCTTGGGCCTTTTACTTTAATTGGGAAAATTTGAAATGGCCTTTGGCTTTAGATTTGAAAAAACCAGGGTTGGGGTTGGGGTGGAAAGATTTTCAATAAAGACAAAATGGAAAAGCCTTTGGAAATGGACCTTGTTGGGTAAAGGGTTTGCTTGTTGACTTTCAAAAAAAGGAAAGGAAAGGGAAGGTTTTTTTTTTTTTTTTTTTGGGCCTTTTATAGGGAAAACCTGGAGTGGGTTAACAGGGAAGGTAAGACTTGGGCCCAAATTGGCAATGGCAAGGATTCCCTAAAACCCAAAGGTCTTCCCACCTAAAATAAGGCCTAGAACTTAATACGTGTTGGGAATTCATTTTTTTTTGGCACCTTCTCCCAAACTCCAAACCCACCCAAATTGGCTTTAACCTCCGCCCACATTTTCCAAGGTTTACCGGGTGGTTTACCCAAACCCCGGCCACCCCAATCTTTCTTTTCTGAATTCTCCGAAACCTGGGAACCATTTTTTTATTGAATTTCAATTAATGGGGCCAATTTTTAAAAGGGTTTGTTTTGGGCTTAATTTAGGGGGCTCCAAAAAAAAAAGCAACCCTTAACTTTCTTTTCTAAATTAATTTATTCAATTATTAAGGTTTTAAACAAATAACACACAAATTAACAGGACCCCACAGGGACCAAGGCTTTAAAGGGTATTTTTAATTACCCTGAGGAAGGCCTTTGCGGGAATTGGAAGGGACTTAAGAGGAAAATTTTGGCCTCTGGTGAGATTTTTTAAAAGAAAATTTGGGGCAAGGGGGAAAGACAAGGCTTCGGAAACCAAATGGGAAACAGGCCAAATATTTTTGGAAGTGGGTTCCTGTTCCCAAGGAATTTGCCAAAGAAGTCTATTTTAATTGCCCTTATAATAATGGGTGTGTTTAAACAAAAAAAGGGAAAGAAGAGGAAAATAATCTTATGTGCCTTTTAAAAACAAATTTTTTATAACTGGGTTTAAAGGTTGGAGGGGAAGTTTGGGTGGTTGGGTGGTGTTTGGTTAACAAACTGAAATAAGGGGAAGGGAATTCCCTTGAAATCTACCGCGGTGCTTCCCCAACTTACGGAGGCCGCTAATTTGGGCCGTTTGTCCCAGGAGGAGAAGAGGTCCCAATTTTCCCCCCAAACCCTTCCACAGGGTGGGAGGAAAAGAAACTTCCCCCAAGGCGAACCATTGAAACTCCTGCCCTCTTTCAATTTCCTTGGCAACTTTGGCCAAAGCTTCCCTTGCCCCAGGGCCCACCCCGGGCTTCCCTTGATTTACCAAAAGGCGAAACTTTTCCCTCCCTTTAATGGGGCCAACCTTTTAAGGTAAACATTTTCCCTTCCCATTTCTTAAACCCTTCCCCAAAATTAAACCGGCCCTTTCTTTTCCAAATTTTTTCACTTAAAATTTTCAGGGATGGGGTTAGCCAGCAGGGGGTGGGCGTGATTTCCCCAACCCAAGGGGGCCCATGGGGAAAATTCTTTATCAAAGGGGTATTTCTTCACTGGGGCTCAAGGGGTCCTTTGAGGGGCCATTTTAAAGAAACGGGGCCCTTTTTTTCCTTTGCCTTCTAGGAAAAATACCTTTTAGGGCCCGAGGAAAAACCAACCTTTGTTTCGGGGTCTAAGTTCCAAAATTTCTTAGGGACCCCCAGCCCGAAAGAGGCTTTAGGGCTCTTTCTTCTCTCTTTTTTTACTTTTCCTCCCTTTTGGGTGGTTTTCGGCGGGCAAAATGGCCCAAAGGAAATAACTTCCCGAGGGAAACCAATAATCTGGACTTTCTCCTGGTTTTAAAAACCAATTAATCACTTGCCCGAAATTTTTGGAGGAACCAAAGGATTGTTGTGGGTGTGTTGTTTTTTGGGTGGGGTAATAGGGCCCCCTAAATTTTAAAAAATTCCCTGCGTCCCTGAAGGCGGTGCTTTGGGCTCCAACCTGCGGATTCCCTTTAATTTTGGGGCCTTTTGCTGGAAGGGCCTAAGGGTCCCGGGGAAGAATTTGACCCACGTTTGACCGGGCCCAAGGAGCCCCTTCAAAAGCAGGGGCTCGGGAAAAGGAGCCCAAATCCCCTTTGGGAAAAGGCCCGGGCTATCCAAATCGCCTTGAGAATTTGGGTCCATTGGCCCCGGTCCCTTTGCCCGCCGGGGCCCCTTGGCCCGGGGAAAATTTGCCGGTGAAAAGGGGAACGGGTTCCCCGGTTTTCCGGGGCCAGGGAATTCTGCGGGGCCCGGGGGCGGGGGGTTTTCCAGGCTTTTGGGAACGCGAAAGGGTTAAAGGTGGGAAAAGGCCGCGTTTTCTGTGTGGGGCTGGTTTGCAAGGGTTAAAGAGAACTCTGGGAGAATTGGCCTCTTCCCAAAAATTCCCTTTGGGGGGGAGGTTCTTCCCAGAGGCCGTACTTTGCGGGCCGAAGATTTTGGGCTTTTGGGAGCCTACTGAAGGGGGAAACCTTTTTCTCCCCCTTGTTCGGGTGGCTTTGGGGAGGGAGGGGTTTCATTGAAAGGAAAAGGGGCCCTGGTTCCCCTTCCGGGCCCGTTTCCTTTAATTTCACCGGAAAAAAAAAAGTTAAGGTGGGAGGGGTTTCCAACCCCTGGGGCTTACTGTAAGTTTGAAGGAATACTAATGTTTTAGGGAAACCACAAAAAAGGGTTCTTGGGTTTTTTCTTCTTCGGTTGTTTTTACTTTGAAATTGCCCTTTGGGGTTTCCTTTCCTTCCTTGGGGTCCGGAAACCTGTTGGTTCAAAGAACCTAGGACATTTTCCCTTAAAAAGGCAGGAAGAAGGAAAGGAAAATTCCCTTTTTTTGTAAAAATTTCTTTCTTGGAACCCAGGTTTAAAAGGTTTTGTAACTGTTTTCTCCCAAATTTTGGTTGTAATTTGGGGGCTTACTATATTTTAAAGAGGTACTATAATTTTGAAATTGAAATAAAATTGAAATTGGGGGAAATAATTTCACTGTTGCCTTGCACATGTTAGATTTATTAAAAGGATAAAATCTTAAGAATTGTTTGAATATTGTGGCCTTTACAACTAAACAGAATTCTTTTCTTTTTTATTATTTGATTAGACTTCAAATTAGACATATAGGTTATTAAATAAAATGCCAGTAGCTTACCTTAGGGAGCGGGTGTGGGGGGAGGGGACTCGTGTTTGTATCTCCCTATTCTTTTTTTTTTTATTAAATAACTTTTTATTGACAGAACCCATGCCAGGGTAATTTTTTACATTATCCCTTGCACTCACTTGTGTTCCGATTTTTCCCCTCCCTCCCTCCACCCTCTCCCCAAGATGGCAAGCAGTCCTATACATGTTAAATAGATTACAGTAGATCTTGGATACAATATATGTGTGCAGAACCGAACAGTTTTCTTGTTGCTCAGGGAGAATTGGATTTAGAAGGTATAAATAACCTGGGAAGAACAAAAATGCAAGCAGTTTACATTCATTTCCTAGTGTTCTTTCTTTGGGTGTAGCTGGTTCTGTCCATCCTTGATGAATTGAAACTAAGTTAGATCTTGTCTTTGTTGAAGAAATCCACTTCCATCAGATTACATCCTCATACAGTATCGCTGTTGAGGTATATAATGATTTCCTGGTTCTGCTCATTTCCCTCAGCATCAGTTCATGTAAGTCTCGCCAATCCTCTCTGTATTCGTCCTACTGGTCATTTCTTACAGAACAATAATATTCCATAACATTCATATACCACAATTTACTCAACCATTCTCCAATTGATGGGCATCCATTCATTTTCCAGCTTCTGGCCACTAAAGACAGGGCTGCCACAAGCATTTTGGCACATACAGGTCCCTTTCCCTTTTTTAGTATCTCTTTGGGGTATAAGCCCAGTAGAGACACTGCTGGATCAAAGGGTATGCACAGTTTGATAACTTTTGGGCATAGTTCCAAATTGCTCTCCAGAATGGCAGGATGTATTCACAATTCCACCAACAATGTATCAGTGTCCCTGTTTTCCCACATCCCCTCCAACATTTTGCATTATCTTTCCCTGTCATTCTGGCCAATCTGACAGGTGTATAGTGGTATCTCAGAGTTGTCTTAATTTGCATTTCTCTGTGTATCTCCCTACTTAAATGGTATGTTGCTTTTTAAAAGTATTGGGTAATTTGTAAACTATATTATGAGTTTTATGAAATTTGGTTCAAAATTAATGGTGACCAAGTCTTGAAGTTTAAAGTTTTAAAAAAAAAGGTGATTTAATGACAAGGGAAAAGAGATTAATTTACAAAAGCAATTAATAGTTTAAATAGAGCATCTAGTCAGAAGTATTTCATATTTGGCTGGAGCAAGTAGGCATTGCGGGAAGAGAGACAGAGAGATGTGACAGGAGAATGAAGGTGATTTAAGAAGGATTGATTCGTAGGAGCAAATGATTTCAAGAAGAAATCAGTTGGAAAAAGAAGGAGTTGGTTGGAAAGGGTAGTCACAGAGAGATGGCTGTGAGACGGGATGTGTTTTTGCCAGGGGAGAGCAACAGAGCAGCAGTGGAAAGCTGCAGCTGCTTTTGGCTGAAGAAAACAAGCGGTGATTTAAAGGGACATGCTGCTCTTGTAAGATGATAATGGATTGAATATTTGTTTCTTTAGATACATAATGGTTATGAATATTAAAGAATATGATCAGAAATGTGATCTATAGTTTGAAAGGGTTAATCCAAAAAGTTTAATTGATGTTTTCAAGAACTTTTCAGATTCCTTTATGTGAAAATAGGAAGTTTTAATTAACTGTGTTGATGCCAATTATCTGAAAGGGACTCCAAGAATAATGCTTTTTGCCTCTGTCCTTTTGAAGATGTTTTTGTTGTGAGCAATATGTAGTTTGGGATTTTTCTGTGTATTGGGTATTTTAAAAGCAAAATGATTGGTATAATATTCAACTTATTCAAGATTCAGCATCTACTTGGGTATGTAAGAATTGGATGAATTTTCTGTGATAAATTTCTTACTGTTACTGATATGAAGTCATGGTAAATAACCATTTGGGATTTATCTGAAACTTTGAAGATAAAATTCTTTGGACTTATAATTAATGCTATTTGGGAGTTTTAAAGCTCCACTCTCTTATGTGCTGAAGGTGGAGTTTTAACTGTTTATGTTATGTTATAGTCATGTCCCTGCATTTTTTTTCCTCCTGTGACTGATTTCTATGATCAGAGCAATAGTTAGTAAGAATTTTAATGCAATTCCAATATGTCATACCTTGCTGTTTCCAATCTGGTTATACGTAATCATTATATGCTAAATACTTAGGCAAATGAGCATTTCCCCTGGTCATCTATCTGTTACTGGATATTTGTGTCTGTGGATAGTCAGGTTTTTTTTTTTTAATGTTTCTAAATAATGAGAGGACAGCTAGCACAGTGGTCTGTGAAACCTAACCAATTTATTGGGATTATAGCCGTCATTTCCCAATGAAACATTAATATGGATTTCTGGTTTTATGAAATCAGGTATCTAATATTGTTAAAGGAGCTTAGTGAAATCTAAATCAAGGAATTCCAAGTATAACGTAGGTGAGTTATAGACATCCTAGCAATGACTAAACACTTCCAAGAATATGACCTGCTAACCAACCATAAAGCCTCAGGAAGACTCTGGGAAGATGGTGGAGTGGATGTAAATTTCTAGTTCTTCAGATTTCCCCTGCAAACATAACAGATTTATATCTCAGGAAGAACATAGAATTTTTTTTCTTTTTTTTTTTATTTAATTGCCTTTTATTTACAGGTTATATGCATGGGCAACTTTACAGCATTAACAATTGCCAAACCTCTTGTTCCAATTTTTCACCTCTTTACCTCCCCACCCCCCCCTAGATGGCAGGATGACCAGTAGATGTTAAATATATAAAAATATAAATTAGATACACAATAAGTATACATGACCAAACCGTTATTTTGCTGTACAAAAAGAATCAGACTCTGAAATATTGTACAATTAGCTTGTGAAGGAAATCAAAAATGCATGTGTGCATAAATATAGAGATTGGGAATTCAATGTAATGGTTTTAGTCATCTCCCAGAGTTCTTTTTCTGGGCATAGCTGGTTCAGAAGAACATAGAATTGTGAAAGATCAGGAAGACTTGGGGCACAAGAGAGGTCTTCCTGGTATAACTCAAGAAGATGAAAGAAAGACCTTAAAGCAGCATTAATAATGTGAAAGGTATGGAATTCCATAATTCCTGTGGAATACCTGAACACTGTGACCAAAATAAATAAATAAATAAATAAAAGGAACAGAAAAATGCAAGAAATCATCCAAGAAAATTGTTCTGGACTGATAGATCATGAGGGAAAAGTAGAAATAGAGAAAGTCCACCAATCACAAGCTCAAAATGCTCCTTTGTGGAAAACACAATGGAATATTAGTGCTAAATTTTGAAATCCCCACATCAAAGAGAAAATTTTGCAAGAAAGAAGAAACAAGAAACAATTCAAATATCCTGCAACTACAACCTGAATTGTACAGAACTTGTCAGAAGCCATCACAAACAACAACAACAAAAAAACAGGTCCTGGAAACATATGCAATGATAATCAAAATTATGAGGCTTTTGGCCAAAAATATCATGTCCAGCAAAATTAGCCATAATATTTCATGGAAAGTTGCAGACTTTCAGGGCTTTTTATTAAACAAACCAGACAATTTAATGTATGAGAGACAATATCCAAGACTGATTTTAAGGAGCTCAATGCAGACAAATTGGTTCATATTTTCATTTTTTTTGATATGTGTGTTTTTATTTTTTACAAGGCAATAAGGGTTAATTGACTACCCCAGGATCATACAGCTATGGAGTGTTAAGTATCTGAGGCCACATTTGAACTCAGGTCCTCCTGACTTTAGGGCCAGTTCTTCATCCAGTGTGCCATCTAGCTGCTTCCAGATGTTGATACTTTCTACATAGGTAAGTATACCATATAATTATGACTGACATCAGGAATGGGGTAGTTCAAAAGAAAGACATACAATCTCAAGTCCAGAACCAGAGGAGCCACGCTCTGCTGGACCTCACCAGGGCAGTGGGGTCAAGTACTGCACTATCATGTGAGCTCTTGTACACTTACATGGGCCCTGCCTCCTAATTGTGCTCCCGGCCCTGGCAGCCTCCAGGCCTCCAACTGAACTCTTCCTTCTTCCTCCTCTGGGGCCAGGCCCTGCTGGTCCTCACCAGGATTTGTCCAGGAGCCTCTTGGGACTCTTGCTGTTACTCATCTCAGGCTTTTTGGACTTTTGCTTTTATTTTTTCCCTTTTCTTAAGTTGTAGGATTTGTTACAAATAAAAGTTGTTGGTTTGTTTATAAGTTTGCTGCTGGTGATTTCTTGGGGGCTTCCTGAGATTTGAGGTGGGAACAACATGAGTGCCGTGTGGCCTGGTGGAGAGAGAGCTGACTTGGGGAGTCAGGCAGGGCATAAGATTGTGTTTGGGGGGGAGAGGTTTAGATGGCCTCTCAGTCACCTCCCAGCTGTGAGTCAGAAACTTTCTCTCCAGTGTGGAGCCTCTGCTGTCTAGTCAGAAAGAGACTTCTTTTTTCTAAAAGTCTTTCCACACTGGTTACATTCATAACGTTTTCCTCTAGTGCGGATTCCATAATGTCCAACAAGAGTCCCCTTATGTCTAAAAAATCTTTCTACATTGGGTATATTTATATAGCTTCTCTCCACGGTGGATTCTCGATGTAAAGTTAGAGATCAATTTTTGAGAAAGCCTTTGCACATTGGTTATATTCATAAGGTTTTTCTCCTGAGTAAATTTACTGATGTATGGTAAGAGTTGCCTTATGTCTAAAAATTGTATGAAATCAGTTGCATTCCTAAGGTTTTTCTACAGTATTAATTCTCCAATATCCTGTAAGTGCTCCCCCTTTGCCTAAAAATCTTTCCACATTGCTTCTATTTATAAGGCTTTTCTGCAGTATAGATCTTGTGTAATGTCAAGCAAGATTATTTTTTTTAAAAGCTTTCCACATCCATTATATTCAAATGTTTCTCTCCTGTGAGGATTCTTGGATGTTCAGTGTGAGTCCTTTTATTATAAAAGTCTTTCCACATTAGTTACATTTATAAAGTTTTTCTCCTGTATGGAAAAATACTATGCTGCCACTTGAAAAAAGATTAATTAATGAAATGAAAAATGACATTTCTCAGTGGCCATCTTGGCACTTTCTTGCTCCTCCCTTTTTTTCACTGTCACTATAGTAGGTAGGGCTTATGCAGTCGTTAACTCATGATGATGATGATTATATTCAAGAGCTCCCAATAGCAGCTCCCCTGGTGCCCTTGAGAAAATGGCCCTCCTTCCCCATCAGGTCTTTCCCCACCCTTCAGATCCCCAGAGCTGCTGCAGGAACCATCTGCCCATCCCCCCAGAAGAGAGGGAGATGGATTCCTGAGAAATAACCAGCCTGTGGGAGTCCCTCTCTTCCTGCTCCACCCTCCCACTTTATCTTGAGTACTACAGAGTCTAATCCCCGGGATAAGCAGGGATGGCTGGATTTCCACATGTGTCTTTGTCCTTTCCCACATGGATCTTTGTCAGGAGATCACACTGAGTCTCCTCCAACCTGTTCTTTTCACTTCTCTTTTGTGGTTTAGGGCCAGGCCATCATTCCAGCTCTCACACTGTCAACTTCAGCCCAACACCTGTGCCACTGTCCACTCCTCATCCTCTCCCAGCTGACATTTCCAATCAGTAGCAATTCTTTGTTCTTCTCCCCCACTTCTCTCTTGTCTGCCACCTTGATGCTCAGGTAGCCACTGTCCTGCCCCCAGCCCTCCTTCTGGATCATTGCAGGAGTGGGCTGCTTGGTCTTCCTGCTGCTAAGCTCTTCCCTCCATTCTATTCTCTGTGCCCTGAACCTTCAATGAGATCCCCAAAGTTCCAAGCTGCCCATGTCAGTGCCTGGTTCAGGAAATCCTCGTGGTTCCTCCCTGACTAACATCAAATATTAGAATTTCCATGTTGATCTCCTCCCTTCAGGATTTCAAATTTGGACTAAGCTTCATAATAGGTACCATTCTTAAAAGGGATACATGCACACACACATAAATACATACATATGTGTGTGTGTTTAATTTATAAATAAGCCCACATATTTGAGGGCTTTTTATAGATAGAGGTGAATGTGATCAAAACAAGTCAGGAGACAACTTCCTTTGAGATCATCTATTTCCTCCCTCACTTTATAGATGAGAAAACATAGACTCAAGAAGGTTAACTTTATTTACCCAAGATCACTCAGGTAACAGGCGGCAGAGTTAGGATCCAGACTCAAGTCCTCAGTTCCCAAAGCCATTATTTGTTCCACTCTAAGAATCAGAATGTTGTTCAAGTGATTTAGTGAAATTGTGGCCCAGTTGGGGTTTTCTTGGCAAAGACACCAGAGCAATTGGCTATTTCCTTCTCTGGCTCATTTCAGAGGAGGAAATGGGATTAAGTGACTTATCCAAAGTAACACAGCTAGTGAATGTCTGAGGTCAGATTTGGACTGATGAACATGCGTCTTCTCTGTTCCAAACCTAATGCTCAGTACTGTTTTCCCTCTATCCAGAGTACTCTAATTGCTGTTCCACCTTTCCTGTACTGAGTAAGATATGTCTCCTGGCTGAAAGTCTTGCCACATTCATTACATTCATTATTATTTCTTCACTAGCTGGGTGCCACAATTCCAGATTTGACTCAACTCTTTAACACTGTATAATAAACTTCTATACCAGGAGTCCTCAAAGTACAGTCAGTGGGCCAGATGGGGCAGCTGAGGACCATTATCCCCTTTACCCAGGGCTATGAAGTTTCTTTATTTAAACGCCCACAAAACAAAGTTTTTCTTTTACTATAGTCCAGCCCTCCAGCAGTCTGTGGGACAGTGAACTGGCCACCTATTTAAAAAGTTTGAGGACACCTGTTCTATACCAACAGTACAAGAAAGTCTAAGATAGAAACGAAACCCTCACATTCATCAAATCATTCATACTAGCACTTTTCTGATGAAAACAAATTAGTAGGTTCTATTGGGGAATGTCTAAGATACATTCCTATAACACAATATTACCTCACTTTAAAAAATGACAAATATGAAGAATTCAGTGAAGCAAGGAAAGACTTAGGTGAATTATTACAGGGAAATAAGAAGAGCAAACAAAATATAGGATGACAACAAAAATACAACATAATATGTAATTATAAGGACAAAGGATGGTCCCAGAGAAGAGCTGAGAACCTTGTGCCTCCCTCCCTTCATTGCAGAAGTGGGAGACTCCATTGAAGCTAAAATCTTAAATAAGATATAAGCAAAAAGACTACAGAAAATCATCCCCAGGATAATACACCACACTCAAGTAGGATTTATACCAGGAATGCAGGGGTAGTTCAATATTAGGAAATAGGTATAATTGACCATATTAATAACCAAATTAACAAAAACCATATGATCATCTCAATAGATGCAGAAAAAACATTTGATAAAATCCAACATCCATTCCTATTAAAAACACTTGAAATATAGGAAAAATGGACTTTTAAAATAATCAGTACATCTATTTAAAACCATCAGTAACTATCATATGTTGGGGAAACCCAGCCATTCCCAATAAGATCAGGAGTAAACAAGGTTGTCCACTATCACCATTACTATTTAATTTGTATTACAAATGTAACTTTGGCAATAAAGTTGAAAAAGGATAAAAAGGGAATAAGAATAGGCAATGGGGAACCCAAATTTCACTCTTTGCTGATGATATGATTATTTAGACAACCCCAGAATTCTACTAAAAAGTTATTAGAAAAATACCATTAGCAAAGTTGCAGGATACAAAATAAACCCAGAAAAAAGTCATCAGTAATCTTTATATACTAACAAAAACACAATGTTTAGTTACAAAGAAATTATTTAAAATTTACTGATTTTTGTTTTTTTTTCATAGAACCAACTCTTAGTTTTATTAATTAATTCAATAGTTTTTTTACTTTCAATTTTATTGATCTCTCCTTTTTTTTTAAATTTCAAGTTTAGTGTTTATGGGGAATTTGTTCCTTTCCCAGCATTTTAATTTTAAGCCCAATTTTTTTCTCTTTCTCTGCTTTCTTCTAACCTCTAGAGATTAAATTTCCCCTTATTCCCTTTGGCTCATCCACACATTTGATATGATGTCTCATTATTGTCATTTTCTTGGGTGAAGTTATTAATTTGTCTATGATTTTGTTTAAATCATTCTTTATAAGTTATTTAGTTTCAATTTTTTTTGGTTCTTTCCCCTGGCTTTTGTTAGTGTAATTTTTATTTGCATGGGTTTGAAAGGATGCATTTATTTCTCCTTATCTTTGAGTTTGGGTTTTTATGTCCTAATATATGGTCTGTTTTTTTGGTTCCATGAACTGCTGAAAAAAGTGTACTCCTTTCTGCCCATTTGTTTTTCTCAGGGTCTATATCTAACCTAGTATTCTATTTTCGCCTTTCTTATTTATTTTGTATTTGTTTATCTAATTCTGAGGGGCGGGTTGAGATCTCCCACTATTATATTTTTATCTTTTCTTCTTAGCCTCTTAATTTCTCTTTTTAAAAATTTAGTCTTTACAATTTGCATTATTTTTAATATTGATATTGCTTCATTATTTATGCCCCTTTGAAGAATGCCCTTCCTTATCTCTTTTAATTAGATAATTTTGTTTTGCTTGTCTGAGATCAGGATGGCCCCCTCTTTTGACTTCACCTCAAGCATAGTAGATTTTGCTCCATCCTTTTCCTTTATTCTGCATGTATCTCCCTGCTTCATTTTTCCTGTAACAACTTTTTTTTTCTTTTTAATCCATTCTGCAATCCCTTCCCTCTTTATGGGAGACCCATTCTTTATTTAAAATTACCAATTCTGATTCTTCCATCTTTTCCCCTATTTTGCTTTTCCCTTCTTTCCCCTTCCCCCCTTCCGTTTAAAATGAGGCACCATTGTTCTACATCTCTTTTTATATCCCTTCCCACCTTATTCCTCCCCATCTTTCCTTTCCCTTAGTTTCTTTTCCCTTTGTAGTTATTCCCCTTTCCTTTTTCCCTTCCACTTTTCAAGGAAATGGGAGAATTCAATTTTGAATAATTAACATTTTTTTTCTTTAAAGTAATTCTTTGGAGTAAAAACCCATTTAATCCCCTACTTTCCCAAAAATAGGTTTCCTTTGCCTTTTGTGAATTGTACCACCACTTTATTTTTTTGTCATGCCTTTCCTTGTTTCAGAAAAGGTTGGGTTTTTTAATTTTAGCTAAATTGTTCCCAGTTTCCTTTTTATTTTTGGTTTTTCTTGAGTTCTTTTTGAGGGTTTCTTGAATTTTTTTACAAAAAAAAATTTTTTTTTAAAATTTCTTTGGGTCTTTTTGGGGAAAATTTTTTTTTTAGGGAAAATTCCCCTTTCTTTTTGGGGTGTCGGGTGAATTTTTCCCTTTTTTTTTTCCCAAATTTGGGGTTCTATTTTTTATTTCCTTTTTTTCCCTTTGTTTCTAACCCAATGAACCCTTTTCTTGGGGAGTTCTCTTTGATAATTTCCTGGAAAATAGTGTCATCTTTTTTTCATCGTAGGGGTCAATGATTCTCAGTTGTCTCTCCTAGAACTTTTTTCCAGGTCTTTTTTTCCCAGAAGGTATTTCACTTTTTCTCCATTTTTGGTTTTGGTCTTGTGCTATTCTTTTGTCTCCTTGGTCATTCAGTTCCATTTTTCTATTCTTATTTTCAATGAAGTGTTTTTCTTCACTCCTTTTTATATCTTTTCTAATTGTCCCAATTTGTTCTTTGGAATGTTTTCCATTTGCCCATTTATTCTTTAGTGACTATTTTCTGTTTATTCACTAATCCTATTTTTAAGGTTTTATTTCTTTATCCATTCTGTCTTTAAGTGGTGGGATGACCTCCAGACTCTCTTGCCAAGCCTCCCTCTCCTTTTCCCATTTTTTGTAGCTTCTCTTGAGAGCCTTTTAATTCTTCTATGGATTCATCTGTGCTTTGAGGAACAGATGATCTCCTCCTGTGAGATTCACCTGAAGATAATCTGTTTTTAGTCTCCTCAGGGTTTAAGTCTGTTCTCTGTCTGTATAAAAGCTGTCAATTTTAAAGTCCTTTTTTAACTTTTGCTCATTTGTCAGAGAAGAATCAGAGACAAACTCGCAAAGAAAAAAAAGGAAAAAAAAACCACAAATGGAATCTGCTTTTTTGGCGGAGGGGCTGGGTGGCGTTACTGAGCTTCCTCTACAGACTGAGGGGGCAGCAGCGAGGCACTAGCAGGACTGTGCTGCGCCTGCGCTCTGAGACTCTGAGAGCATGCTGAGTCGCTGTGGGGGAGGGGTGGCCGGTCTCAAGGAACTCCAGCTGTTTGGGGTTGTATTCTTCACCCCCAGTGTTTTTAGCTTCTCTGCTGGGCTACTGACTTGCTGCCGAGCAAAGTATCCAATCCTGTGGTGAAGCTCTCCCCGCAGAGACGGCTGAGATCACATCCCAACCCCCTCCGGTCTGCTCGGCTGTGAGCTGCCTGCCGAGCTCCTGCTGCCCTGGCCCTCAGCCTGTGCCCGATCTAAAACCGTCCCGCCCTCAAGCAAAAACAGACCTTTGCTGGCGAATCTCAAGGATGTCTTCTCTTGGTAACTGTTTGTGGGTTTTTTTTCAGTCAGGCATTAATTCAGAGGCTTGTAATGAGATGGATTCTGAGAGAAAACGCGGAACTTACACAGCTGTGTGCCTCCTCGCCGCCATCTAGACAAACCCTTAGTAAATCTGATTAAAAAAAGGAAAGAGGAAAATCAAATTGTTAGTCTTAAAAATGAAAAGGGAGAACTCGCCACTAATGAAGAGGAAATTAGAGCAATAATTAGGAATTACTTTGCCCAACTTTATGGCAATAAATTCGACAACTTAAATGAAATGGAAGAATACCTTCAAAAATATAGCTTGCCCAGATTAACAGAGGAAGAAGTAAATATCCTAAACAGTCCCATCTTAGAAAAAGAAATAGAACAAGCTATTAACCAACTCCCTAAGAAAAAATCCCCAGGACCAGATGGATTTACATGTGAATTCTACCAAACATTTAAAGAACAATCAACCCCAATGCTATATAAACAATTTGAAAAAATAGGGACTGAAGGAGTCCTACCAAACTACTTTTACAACACATGGTACTGATACCTAAACCAGGTAGGCTGAAAACAGAGAAAGAAAAATTATAGACCAATCTCTCTAATGAACATCGATGCTAAAATCTTAAATAAAATATTAGCAAAAGATTACAGAAAATCATCCACAGGATAATACACTATGATCAAGTAGATTTTATACCAGGAATGCAGGGCTGGTTCAATATTAGGAAAACTATTAGCATAATTGACTATATCAATAAGCAAACTAACAAAAACCATATGATCATCTCAATAGATGCAGAAAAAGCATTTGATAAAATCCAACATCCATTCCTAATAAAAACACTTGAGAGTATAGGAATAAATGGACTTTTTCTTAAAATAGTCAGGAGCATATATTTAAAACCATCAGTAATCATCATATGCAATGGGGAAAAAACTGGAATCTTTCCCAGTAAGATCTGGAGTGAAGCAAGGTTGCCCACTGTCACCATTACTATTCAATATTGTATTAGAAACACTACCCTCGGCAATAAGAGTCGAGAAAGAGATTAAAGGAATCAGAATAGGCAGTGAGAAAACCAAACTATCACTCTTTGCAGATGATATGATGGTATACTTAGAGAACCCTAGAGATTCTACAAAAAAGCTATTAGAAATAGTCCATAACTTTAGCAAAGTTGCAGGTTATAAAATAAATCCCCACAAATCCTCAGCATTTTTATACATCACCAACAAAATCCAACAGCAAGAGATACAAAGAGAAATTCCATTCAGAATAACTGTCGACAGCATAAAATATTTGGGAATCTATCTACCAAAAGAAAGTCAGGAATTATATGAGCTAAATTACAAAAAACTTTCCACACAAATAAAGTCAGACTTAAACAATTGGAAAAATATCAAGTACTCCTGGATAGGTCGAGCAAATATAATAAAAATGACAATACTCCCTAAACTAATCTCTTTATTTAGTGCTATACATATTCAACATATATAGGACTGCTTGCCATCTAGGGGAGGGGGTGGAGGGTGGGAGGAAAAATCGGAACAGAAGTGAGTGCAAGGGATAATGTTGTAAAAAAAAAAAATTACCCAAGCATGGATTCTGTCAATAAAAAGTTACTATAATTAAAAAAAAAAGTAATAAATAAATAAATAAAGTAACTACTGATTGTATAAAATATTTAGGAATCTGTCTGCCAAGGGAAAATTAGAAACTTTATGAGCAAAACTACAAAACACTTTCCACACAAATTAAGTCTGATCTAACCAATTGGAAAAATATCAAATGCTCTTGGATTGGGAGAGCAAATATAATAAAGATGACAATACTACCTAAACTAATCTATTTATTTAGCGCTATACCAATCAGACTCCCAAAAAACTATTTTAAAGACCTAGAAAAAATAACAACAAAGTTCATATGGAAAAACAAAAGGTCAAATATTTCAAAGGGAATTAATGAAAAAAAAATCAAATGAAGGTGGCCTAGCTGTACCAGATCTAAAATTATATTATAAAGCAGCGGTTACTAAAACCATCTGATATCAGCTAAGAAATAGACTAGTTGATCAATGGAATAGGTTAGGTTCAAAGAACAAAACAGCCAATAAATTTAATTTTCTAGTATTTGCCAAACTCAAAGACCCCAGTTTTGGGGATAAGAATGCATTACTTGACAAAATTTGCTGGGGAAATTGGAAATTAGTATGGCAGAAACTAGGCATTGACCCACACTTAACACTGTACACCAAGATAAGATCAAAATGGGTTCATGATCTAGGCATAAAGAATGAGATTATAAATAAATTGGAAGAACATAGGATAGTTTACCTCTCAGACCTGTGGAAGAGGAAGGAATTTATGACCAAAGAAGAACTAGAGATCACTATTGACCACAAAATAGAAAATTTTGATTATATCAAATTGACGTTTTTGTACAAAAAAAACTAATGCAGGCAAGATTAGAAGTGAAACAATAAACTGGGAAAACATTTTTACATTCAAAGGTTCTGATAAAGGACTCATTTCCAAAATATATAGAGAATTGACTCTAATTTATAAGAAATCCAGCCATTCTCCAATTGATAAAATGGTCAAAGGATATGAATAGAAAATTCTCAGATGATGAAATTGAAACTATTACCACTCATATGAAAGAGTGTTCCAAATCACTATTGATCAGAGAAATGCAAATTCAGACAACTCTGAGATACCACTACACACCTGTCACATTGGCTAGAATGACAGGGAAAGATAACACGGAATATTGGAAGGGATGTGGAAAAACAGGGACACAGATACATTATTGGTGGAATTGTGAACACATCCAGCCATTCTGGAGAAGTTTGGAACTATGCCCAAAAAGTTATCAAACTGTGCATACCCTTTGATCCAGCAGTGTTTCTACTGGGCTTATACCCCAAGGAGATACTAAGGAAGGGAAAGGGACC
Source organism: Sarcophilus harrisii (assembly GCF_902635505.1). Taxonomy (NCBI): domain Eukaryota; kingdom Metazoa; phylum Chordata; class Mammalia; order Dasyuromorphia; family Dasyuridae; genus Sarcophilus; species Sarcophilus harrisii. Next base: position 714,020,102 of record NC_045426.1, on the reverse strand, counting down.
TGTATGTGCCAAAATGCTTGAGGTAACTGTTTGTAGTGGCTAGAAGCTGGAAAATGAATGGATGGCCATAAATTGGAGAATGGTTGGGTAAATTGTAGTATATGAAAGTTATGGAATATTATTGTTCTGTAAATAATGACCAGCAGGACGAACACAGAGAAGACTTTATTAGTATTAGAAGATGTCAAATTCCCACATTCATTACACATTCAAAAGATTTCTCTCAAATATGAACATTTTAGTATAAACATAAACTATGCTTCTAAGGGAAAGCTTTCCCCACCCTACTCATTATTTGTAAAATTATTGTGTGAACTTCTGTTGTTTGGTAATATGTGGGCTTCCATGAAGTGACGTTTCACATTTATAAATAAAGCTCCTCTCCATTGTGAACTCTCTGTAGTGAGATGGTTTCTCTGAATGAAGGATTTCCCTGATTAATTCATAACGTTTTCAAGAGTTTCAGCCCTCTACATCTCCTGCTTTCTTTTGTTTTAGAATACAGGTGGTCATGCCATCCCTGACTTCTCAGGGAGGTGAGAACCCCAAAATGCCAGGATCAAGCTCTCCCTGACTTCTCAGGAAAGGAGGTGAAAGCACTAAAAAGGAGATGATCATACCCTCCCTGATATCTCAGGAAGGGAGATGAAAAACACCAAAGGGAAGTGGGGACTGCTAAGAGCTTTCTGGGCTGAAGGATTTTATTACAAACAGGTATGCACAAACCCCTCAACATGGGAGGTATTACACAAGCACATAGCAATAATGCACTGGCTATTAGTGATGATACTCCCCACAACCAGTACCGGCTCAATGTGATGAAGCAAACATCAATTGTACATGCAAGTACATAAACAATATGAATCAACATAGTGTTGTAAAAGATTTCCAGAAGTCCTAGAAGGAGGGTATGTAAACAACAGTCACACATATGCCTTCCTCAACAGCCAAGAGATAGTCCAAAACAAATCTATTGTCCATTGCTTCACATGTCAGGGGATCCAATGATCCCCAGAACTTTTTGAAATCCTGCAACAGTCTTTTTATGTGGTGGGGAATCCAATGATTCCAGCAGATTTTGAAATCCTGCAACAGTCTTATGTTTCAGAGAATCCAATGATTCCTGAGGGTTAAGATACACAATTTTGATGTCTTCTGTCTCCTTCTCATGTCTCTCTCTGATGGACAAAGCAAGTACACGGCTCATTGGCACCCCATCTGAATCCTTCTCCATCTGTGGGAATGCAAGCAATCTGCCCCCAAGCAGTTTACCTGTCTGGTCCCTTCCATTCACCACTTTCTGGGTCTCTCCACATCATCTGGTGATTATCTAAACATAGTGGAGCCCCTTACACTGGATACTGCCCTTCCAGGGGTTTATAAAACCTGCCTGCCAAAGCCAGTAAATCTTTGTGAAAAATCAAGAAATTAATAGTGTAAAGAGCAAGATTTAGAAGTTCACTAGGGTTGCCTGTGGCTCCCCGCGCCCTTTGTTTTGGAGACGTCTTCATGTCTCCTGTTTCTCCTCTACCACTGTCTGTACTTTGAGGATTAAAAAAGTATGCTAGTGGCATGTAAAATCTTATACTGTGCACAAAAGTGTGCAAAATGTTTAGAAGTATATACAGGTTGATTGTCTGTTTTCATTGCTTGTGGCACACCCATGATTGCAAATGCTTGTATAAGGAATTCAGTGACTATTCGGGCTGTTTCTTTTGCTGCTGTTATTGCATTTGCCATCCTGAAAAAGTGTCTACCACAACATAGATAAAAGACAGACGACCAAAAGATTTATAATGGGTCACATCCATTTGCCAAATTTCATTGGGTCTCAAAACACAAGGGTTTTCCTTGGAGGCAGTATAGGAGAATAGAAAGGAAGGCAAGCTGTACAGGTTTTTACTATGCTCCTACCTTCCTCTCTTGTTATTCCAAATTGTAAGCAAAAAGCTCAAGCAGTCTGATGATATTTAGAATGAGATTCTTGGGCTGCCTGAACCCTTTTTGTTTTTGGAGGAGCATCTTCATGTCTCTGTTTCTCCTCTCTACTACTGTCTGTACTTGAGGATTAAAAGGTATGCTAATGGTGTGTAAAATCTTATACTTTGCACAAAAGTGTGCAAAATGTTTAAAAATATATACAGGTCGATTGTCTGTTTTCATTGCTTGTGGCACACCCATGATTGCAAATGCTTGTATAAGGAATTCAGTGACTACTCGGGCTGTTTCTTTTGCTGCTGGTATTGCATTTGCAATCCTGAAAAAGTGTCTACCACAACATGGATAAAAGACAGACGACCAAAAGATTTATAATGGGTCACATCCATTTGCCAAATTTCATTGGGTCTCAAACCACAAGGGTTTTCCTTGGTGGCAGTGTAAGAGCATAGAAAAGAAGGCAAGCTGTACAGGTTTTACTATGCTCCTAGTTTCCTCTCTTGTTATTCCAAATTGTAAACGTAAAGCTTGAGCAGTCTGATGATATTTAGCAGGAGATTCTTGGGCTGCCTGAAATAAAGGAGTATTCGCCAACATGGTTAGGCGGCTATTTGCCTTTGAATTACCATCCCAACCACAACCTGGAAGTCCACTACGAGAGTGGACATGGAAGATAAAAATCTTACCTGGATACTTTCGCACTTGCTCTTCAAGTTCCTTAAAGAGCTGATATATGTTACAGGCTACTAATTGTATTTGAGCTGTGGCAATTCTTTGTACCACACCTACTGAATAGACTGAAACAGATAATATATGTATATCTCCTGGATAATAAGTAAGAGCTAGCTAGAATGATTGCATATAATTCATTCCACTGAGTGGACTGAAAAGGAGTTCTGACTCCTCTCTTTATAGTTAAGTCATGAGAATATATAGTACAAATATTATGTTTGGATACATCTGTAAAGAGAGTTGGTCCTTTAAGAGGAACTTCAGAAACCTTTTCTTCTAGAGTCCATCATCAATCATGTAATAGTCTGGTTGTATTTAAAGTCTGGTTATATTTAATGGAGACCCATGTGTAAAACTTGGAGCCGTGGCTAATAAAATTTGCCACTCTGGGATGGTTTCATATCATACAGTAATTTGTGCATTAGTATAAAAGGTGTATATCTTGTCAGGTCTTATCCCAGATACTTGTACTGCTCGCTTAATGGCCTTTAATAAAATTCTAGCCACAAGCACTGGGTAAAGAGTAAGAGTTTGTTTTGGTTTTTTTTGGGAGAGTCACCCACTCTATCACGCTCTCTGCTTGGTGAAGGACTGCCCTGGGTGCCTCCTCTGTAGTAAAAACTGATAGTTCCAAGGGTTTTTGAGTGACTTTCAACCAAAAAGTTCAACTTCTCTCAAATCCTCTTGAGCTTCTTTTGTAAGCTGGCATGGTGAGTTTAAAGCACTGTCTCCCCTTAAAATGTCACATAATGGCTGTAACTGATAGGTAGTCAATCCTAACACTGGACGCATCCATTGGATGTCTCCTATCAACTTCTGAAAGTCATTTAAGGTCTTTAGCATCTCTGTCCTTAGGGACAGTTTTTGCACTGTGAGCACCTTAGGGTATACTTCATATCCTACTTCTTCCAAGCAAAAGACTTCCCACATCGCTTACATTCCTAAGGCTTCTCTCCAGATTGATGCCCGATCAGAACATACTATGGCGGAACACCTTGCCAAGGTTTATCTCTAGTGACAATATTCTAATGTCAAGTGAGGTCTCTCTTGTGAAGGAAAGCTCTCTACACTCATTGCACTTATAAGATTTGTCTCCAGTATGAATCTTTTGATTTTTGAGTAAGTTCTTTGATCAGGCACAAGGCCTTACAGCATTTATTACACTAATAAGGTTTCTCTACAATAAAAATTCTTCAATGCAAATTAAGAGCTGTAGTCAGGCAGAAAGTCTTCCCATAGTCATTACATTCTTAAGATCTTTCACAGTATGGATCATCTGATGTCAAATGAAGTCTATCTTCCAGCAGAATGCCTTCCCACAGTCATTAGAGTCATAAAGTTTCTCTCCCATACAGATTTTCCTGTACTGAGTAAGACATGTCTCGTGGCTGAAAGTCTTGCCACATTCATTACGTTCATTATTATTTCCTCACTAGCTGGGTGCCACAATTGCACATTTGACTCAACTCACAGTCCAAGATACCATCCCTTATAAGACTTGCCTGGCATAATTCCTCCAAAGAAATGTCCAGATTTGGGGTTGTCTGTTTGATTTTAGACCTACTGTTCCAACCTGAAAGAGAGAAAAATGTAAATGTTTTATTTCCTGCTGCATTACACTTAAACATATCTTCTATCTCCTCAATCAATAAAGGTTATCAAACAATAAAATATACAATATATGACACATTAGTTTTGTGTATTATAATGAGCTTTTACACTTTATATTAAGTTTCTATATCAACACTACAAGAAAGTCTAAGACAGAAAAGAAACTCTTACATTCATCAACTCGTTCATCCTAGCACTTTTCTGATAAAAAAAAAATTAGTAGGTTCTATTGGGAAATTCTAAGATACATTCCTATAACACAATATTACCTCACTTTAAAAAATGACAAATATGAAGAATTCAGCGAGGAAAGGAAAGACTTAGGGGAATTATTACAGGACAATAAGAAGAGCAAACAAAATATACGATGACAACAAAAATACAACATACTATGTAATTATAAAGAAAAAGGATGGTCCCAGACAAGAGTTGTGGAACACGTACTTCCCTCCCTTCATTGCACAAATGGGAGATTCCCAGTGAGGAACAATGTATACATATATTAAATAAAGAGGTGAGAACTTGTTAGTTTTGAATTAGTTTCTTTTTTTTTTCTTTTTTAATCTAATAAGGAAAAGCTTGTTTAATAGGGGAGTAGGAAGAGGTATATTTGGAAATAAATGTGAAGTAAAAATAAAATAGATTGATAACAATAATAGTTTAAGCTGTGCTAGGTTCCTTGAAGGATATAATGCACATCTGTTGTTTTTTATTAGAAAACTAATAAATATGTATTTATTCTGAAAATATCATTATAAGATAAGTGGCTACTTGTCAGGCATGTTATGGTGAGGTCTCCTCTCTCGTATGCATTAGCATAGATGTTTGCTGAGGTCTCTTCCAATTCTGAAATGAAGTATCAGAGCAGGGCGGGCATAAGAGGTAAACTAATGCTTATTCAATGGGTTTGTTACTTTTGTGGAAGCAAAGAACGTGTTGGGGGTTCCATAAACTGTGAAATGCTCCAAACATTCATTTTTTCACAGATGTTCATATCTTCAAGTCCTAGAACACTGGAGGAACTCCTGGATGAGATCCTTATTCACTTAACAGAGTCTGGCCTATTCCACGCAGGGAAGAACAAGTAGATAAAAAATGCCTACTATCCACACCCTAACATGCAGTTACATGGGCAAGCTACAGAACTCATCCAACAGTGCAATTTTAAAGCTTATAACTACAGTTTTTTTATAACCATGCATACATATATTGGATTGAACATAAACTTTAACATATTTAACGTGTATGGAACTATGTGCCATATAGGGAGAGTGGGAGGAAGGAGAGGAAAAGTTGGAACAGAAGGTTTTGCAAGGGTCAATGTTGAACAATTACCCATGGATATATTTTGTAAATAAAAAGATATAATAAAAAAATTTTTGAAACTACAGTTTTTGGGACCTTATATATTTATTTATATCTCAGAAGGATGGACATTGCAAAAGGATAATAAGCTGGGCTAATAACTGAAAAGGAGAAAAGGCTGAAATGCCTTTGGAAAATGAAGCGATCTTATAATGTCCCAAACTTCTCCCTGACACAAAGATTCTATATCTTACATACAAATATTCTCACATGGGTGATGGCACATAGAAGAAAAAATTTCAGGTATTAAAATATATAAAGTCACTATATCAAAGGCTTTTGATTTCATTAGAGATGTGAAAACTAGCACTCCACCAATACTGGCTGCAACTCATCTATAATTTTAGAATTTTAGTTACCTAAGGTTGAGAAAGAATAACTGATAAGGCTCATACTCACATACTTACCCTCAGAGGTAAGGTATATAGTATTACTAAATTCACAAGGAAAGATTAAATATTTGTCAGAGAAACTGTGTATCTATAACATATAAATGGTCCAAGAATATAAAGAGAAAAATTCAAATGGAAAAAGAAATACAAATTTAAATGTCAATTGAAAAATCATTCAAACCTTACTAATCAATTAAGCAACTAGAGGCAAGAATTGGAACAACACTGAGGATCAATGCCAACATAGTGCAGAGATCATTAAAACAACAAAACTCAATGTTCTCAGAGTTGAAGAAACAGGTACAGTCCTTCATTTATGGCAGAATGCTAGAAATTGAATAGCAAGCAATCTGGGAATATGCAGTAAAACTAACAAAATAATTATACTCTGTCTCAATTGCACTATTTAGTATATAACTTTTTTTTGAGCTAGCTCCATAAACATACTCATTATAAAAACATGGAAAGCCTTTATAGAATAATGCAAAGAAAAATTTGAGAAGGACTTTTGTTAGTATAAATAATGAATTATGAATATATAACAGGATAACAAGGGAAGGATGAATGGGAAGGATCTCTTGCCAGAGAAAATCAGCTCTTCCCCACATTCCTGGGAAGGCATACAAGGGCAGTTTCCTGGATCCACATTTTATAAATGATTCCTATTAAAGACCAGTCATCATGATGTATGCTGCACCTTTTCCCCATTTGGTTTTCCCTTATTTACATGGGCAGGTGCTTCATCAGACATCTCCCTTTGGCATTCCAAGTTTTATTCCTTGATCCTATTGATATATCATATCTGGTTTGGAAATTACAAGTCCTGTTTGTTGGAAACAGAAAAAAGGTGGGTTTAGGGAACCATCTTAGATTGAATATAATGCAATAAACATTTATGAAACCATTTTTCCTTCTCTCTCTTGGGAAAAGTGAACAAGGAAGTCCCAAAGGGTATGACCATAAGATGCTTTCTTCTTACTATTTGGAACTATGGAGAAGTGGGTCACAGACTGGAGTTGTAGTCAGGTAAAAAATTAATTCATTTGACACACATTTTGCTAACAGGTTAGAAACTTTTCATGTCTTCAGACAACTATACTAGGGTTAGATTACTATTTTTAATAATTACTATATTATTACATCATACAATGATACAATAAGGGAACAGAGAGTGAAGAAGGTACAACCTCAAGAGCATACAATCACTTTAGAGTGGTACAAAACAAAAAGTCTTTGGTTTTTGGTCGAAAGACCAAAAGGTCTATTCCGGCACGACAGGGCCATAAAGATTCATACGTGTTAGGCAAAACAAGAAATAAAAACACTCAGGAAAGCCCATAATTCATACCAAAGAAAACAAATCACTTGACAGATCAGGGAGATAAGGGGCATCTGTGCTTACACAGGCAGGCCAGGTTCCTCTGGTTGTCCGGCATCACATGCCTGCACAGATCCTGCTGAGAAGGGGACCAGGGTCTCCCTTGGAGACTGGAGATCTCCTTGGAGGTGACAGCCACATCTCCCAGTGTTAACAATTCCTGCAACATCAGACACGTTTGTGCACATTCCAGGAGTGTCCTACAGAAGAACCATGTGGCTGCCCTGGAACTGCTAGAAGTGGTTCTCAAGGTTCAAACTCCAACGTGCTTACCAAGCACCCCAAGTCTGAATCAGATGGCCAGCCCTGCCTTGTTTGTTCAAGCATTCACTCTGTAAGCATTTGTGAATGCTGGTCTGGCCTGAGGGTCGGGCACATGGCTGAGCACTGGGGACAGTGAAGACAAAATGACCCCGAAGCTGTCTGCAAGATACCCCCATCCCCCTGGGGGAGAAAGGGAACAAGAACTACTGACCCAAAGGAAAAGTGGGAAAATCCCTCATTTCGGGGAAAGCACTAACACCCAGAGGATCCGAATAAGCTCAAGCCACATGCAGGAAAGGAGGAAGAGCCTGGGCTGAGGCAGAGAAGTTCCCAGAGTGAGAGATAAAAGAGGAGGGCATTATCCTTCTTGTTGGAATGAAGTCAGAGGAGTCATGGGGAAGGAGCCACAAAGAGAAGCCAGGAAGGGAGACTGTACTCCCCTGAGGCACGAACAAAGGTGCGGGGCTCATTATCCCTATTAACAGCTAGGAGACCCACACTCTCCTGGGACTTCTCCCAGAAACAGTCCTCCCGCCGGAAGCTGCCCTTTGAGTGGACCCCAACCCCTCCCGTGTAGGGCCCGTAACCAGCCTGCCTCTCCACAGCCCCTACCCCCAGTCCTGGCGGCTTCCTCTGGCGCCTCCGAGAACAAGGCTCATCCTTCCCTATGACAGACAGGCCAGGGCGGCCTCCACCCAAGCGTGAGAGAACGTCACAGCTCTGGGTCCGGGGCCTCTCCTGCTCTGGAAAAGCTGCCGAAGCCTCGGGCCCCGCTCTCACAAGGTTTTAAACCCATCAGGAAAAATAGGTACAATTATAAGGAGACCAAATGTGCCGAAATAATGATGAATGTTCATAAATCACTGACCTTAAGGACCCGCCCCAAATGCAGGTTAACTCCATGACGTCATTGCAGCCCAGGAGGAAAACCGGCCTTTCTCATTGGGGCCGCCAGGGCGCCTCCCGGATCCTTCCGCCGTTTCGCTCACGCGGCTCTGCGACAATTACACCAAAGAGAAGTCAGTCCCTCAGAGCCCGGCTCCGCGCTGAGCATCGCGGGAACAAAGGGGAGGGAAACACGATCCTCGCCCTGAGCGGCTCCCGGTCCCGGGGGAAAAACCAAAAAGCAAACAAGGGGGCGGAATACCAATGAGTCGCGTGAAAGGGAAGCATAGCCACGGACCAGGCAGCGGCAACTGAAGGCAGAGAAGGAGGGCAGTAGCAGAGAGGAGGTCTTGAACAAAGAGCGGGGAAAGGGCCCTGAGCCGATCTGCGACGCTGTCCCCAGAAAGGAGTCCCTCGGAGGCGGAACGCGCCGGAGGAGAACGGAGCGGAGAGCAGGACGCGAGGGGAACAAAATAAAGCGGGCTGGGGGCAGGAGCGGGGGCAAAGGAGAAAGTAAGGAACAGACGGGAGGTAATTTCCGCCACGATGCCATCGCCCGACCTGCTGACTCCCGGCCGAGGTCTCCTTCCCTCTGGGCCAGCAGCAAGACGGGGGTTTGCTGGAATGCGGCTGACCGGGGCGGGCGGCGCCATCCCAGTCCCTGGTCCTTGCCGGCCCCAGGGGCCCTGCAGGGGCGCCCTCCCGAGGGAAGGCGGCGGGCGGAGGGAGCCGGCGGCCATTCTCCCGGGCCTCCCGGGCGGGGAGCCACAGGCAGGAGGCTTCTCATCGGCTTTCCCCGGCATCCGGGGCCGGAGGGGCTGAGAGGAGGGGCCCGGGCCGGGCCCGGCGGCTCGGGGAGTCTGAAGCTGGGAGGCAGGGGAAGGTGCGGCGCGGGCGCAGGCAGGGGAAGGCGGGGAAACCCCAGACTTCTGGTTCGAGAATACAGAAGGAACCACGTGCGATGTAAGTGCAGCCCCTCGCGACAGCAGCGACATATGGGAAGTTTGGGCTCCAGGAGTGACTTGTGCGCATGCTCCGCAGTGACCTGCAAGTCCCATAGTGGTTCTTTGAGCTGATTTATATTGTATTATATTGTTACCATTATGTTTACACTGTATAATTACATTAATAACCAGAATAGTTCAAAGCTCCCAATCGAAATTATTGCATGGAGAGGATGCTATTAAGATGATGATCCTCCAGAAAAGGGGCTGGAGGGTGCTGGAAGGAGATAATTCTGATAGTAAACTTGACAAACAATGTGTAAGTCTGTTAACTGACTTTGAGCAATGTGTAAGTTCTTCATGGACAATATATTAGAAATAATTTACATATTAAGAAGGGGGAGCTGTGTGTGTGTGTGTGTGTGTGTGTGTGTGTGTGTGTGTAGTTGAGAACTTCCAGCAGCTGAACTTCAGGACATTTAACTTCCTCTTCTACATATTTTTAGTTTCTCCTAGGTCTCTGTGACCTGCGTGGGTATGTTGAGTGGTAGCCAATATATACTTAGATTTTAGACATATGTATTTAACCTCGGATGATGCCATTTATCGCTGTTCAAATTACCAGCATCTGGCCAATTAGTTGCCTGATGTATGGTTCTGCCGGAACTAGGAATCTGCTGTTTTGGCACCAATAAAATCCAATGGGGGCGGGGGCACCTATCTTTTAATGTTCTCCAACTCATGATGTAATCCTTTGTATCTAAAACCTATAAAAACTGTATACTTTATCGCCTTCTTTAGCCCTTCTACCCTGAGCACTCTCTCTTTCCCTCCTTGCGGTGGAATTGCTCATTCTCATGAGAATTATTTAAATCAACAACTTTTCTGCTTTTTGCTTGGAGAGGTCTCTGAGTAGTCATTATTTGGATAGGATTTTCTATCCCTCACACTGGATAAATGGATTTCCACGGAACTCACTATTTATAATAATCTTTTGTGTAACCATTATTTGTTAGGAAAAAATCAAATTTGCCAGTGGAAGCTTGAGGCGCTGCCTCCTTTTAAAAGTTCTTTATAAGATACAGGGGAAACAGCTCAAATCAAAAAAATTACCACTTGAACCTGCAATTTTTAGGACCCACAGTGTCATCTCCTGGCTACAAAACCACAGGCACCCTACTCTTGTAAACTGTGCAGCATTTCAAATCAAAATTAGTTCCATGGACACAATGCTTAATGTATTTTCTGTTGGACACCATTGTCCCCTTTGTATTCAGTTATAGAGGAGAAATATTCTAAATAATGAAATAATTTCAATTTTGTATGTGTGATATCACCTCTGTTAATATCACTTTATCAAAAATAATTGTGTGAATTGGTTCATTGAGCTGTTCTAGTAGGGGGTCAGAGCAGAATGTCAGCTAGACTTATTCAGCTCTAGAAACTTCTCATTGAAAATCTAGACTATTTTCTCCTGGCCGATTTGCCGCTTTCAGCATCTTTCCTCATGTTCTTCCCAGTTTTCCCAAAGACTACGATTTCATCAACATTTGCAGAGTTCATATCTCCCAGCAACTGCTCCATTGCTCTTTAGAATGTGGTAGATACCTGTCCTTGCGCCATGTGTACAAATTAGGAGAATCCAGTTGGACGGATTCTGATAAAGAAGTCTTTACCTTTTTACCATTGATCTTTTCTCTTTTATTGTACCATTCCTTAAGCTACATTAGTGTAAGTTGTACTAGTTATGTCCAATTTTGGGATCCTGTTTTTATTGGGTTTCTTCTCAAATTTATTGGAGTGATTTGTCATTTCCCTCTCCAGGGTCCTCATTTAACACATGAGGAAACCGAGTCAAATAGTAGTTAAGTCATTTTGCCAGCATCACACTAATAGTAAATGTCTGAAGCCAGATTTGAATTCCATCTTCCAGAATCTGGGCCCAGAACTGTCAACTGTGCAGCTTCCTGCCAGGAGGATCCAATAATAGACTCAAGGAATGAAATGGACAAATAAGTACTATTAAACCACCGGTCAGACTATTTGTGTCCTTGTGAATATTAGGGATGGATCCCCTAAAATCCTGCTTCATTGATTAGGGAGAGGATACTAAGGAAGGTTATTTTACTTCAATTTGAGTCATACAGCTATTAATTGCCTGGGGCTGGTTTTGAGATCAGCCTTGTTGAGCATTAGTTGACATCTGGCCTGATGTTTCAGCCTTGAGGGAGGCCTTTCGGGTCTTTTGGGGTCATAATTATCAAAGGGAAAATGACAAAATTTATGGGGGAACAACAGATGTCCAGAAATATCTACAAACATGCAGATACATAAAAAGCTTTATTTCTTCAAAATGTTTTTAAACCGGGATTGCTCAGTGTCGGGGCAGCTACAATGTTGCTTCCGGCTCCCTCGTTTCTTTGTTGCATTCTCAAGGTATGAAGATACAGATATATCATGTGCGGGAGAGAGGGGAGGGGCCAAAGGTGGGTGGGGCGGGTGGTGGTGGGGAGCCCACATTGGTATTCTGGCAGGAAATTCTAGTGACCAGATTTTGTCTTTCTCAGAATCCTGAAGAGGATAACTTTATACAGACAGTACCTTGTGAAGGTTTTCTGGAGGCAGCCTTACTCTGAAATAAATAATTACTCCAAAATCACAGACAGCTGATAAAAGATCTGAACTTTTATTGTGTCCTACAATATAGCCCGGTTAGCTCAGAGGCCTATCTCTCTGCTTGGTTCTAAGAGCTCTTGCAGCTTTGTCCTTGGCTTCTGCCTCTGCTTTTTTCAGCCTCCAGCCAGCACCAAGTTGGAAGATGCAATGAATCTCTTGCCTGAAGATAGGGCTTGGTAATAGGTTCAAACTCTCTCCAACTCCAGTAAAAACTCTCTTGAGCTCCTGAGAAAACCCTTTCAAGTAACTCTGAGTAACTAACTCCAAGCTCCAAGGCTCCTGTATGTATATGTGATCTCCCCAAGGTTAACTCCGCCTTCTGGAGGGAGAGGGATTCTGGGTTATTTCCCAGAGATGTCTCTGGCCCTAGGAGGTGTGAATTTGGTTTCTTTCTAAACCCTGAACTCTCCCAAACGTGTGAACTCCATTGAGTACTTAGATACTTATGAGCTCTCTAAAGGTATGAACACAAGCATTGTTTCCATCAGTATTAGCAACTTATCACCTTGTAAGGATTCACTCTAAGGTGTGAACCAATAAGCCCTGTATCAATTCTATTGAGTTAACACCAGGATTTTGACATCTCCCTTGAGTTTTCACCTTGTTTCAAGTTGAGTTGACACTAGGATTCCAACAGTAGCTGAGTTTCTTTTATTTCTTAGTAGTTTTTTTTTTACTCCTGTCCACCTCATGGGACCTTCAGATATTAGTATTGCCTCAGTCTCCTCCTCTGTAACATGGAGATTATAACACCGACTTCACAAGATAATAATGAGAATCAAAGAAGTTAGTATTTACAAAGTGCCTTTAATTTGTAATAATTCATACTTAATTATAATTGGAATTATATGGAATATTATTAATTATATATAATTAATTTATAAAGTATGGGTCTGGTCTCTGCCAGGCCCCTCTTATCCTCTTCCTGTGAGCTTGTGATGGGCCTGGGGATGGTGGGTGAGGGCTGGATGCAAATCTGGGTTGCTTTAAGCATACCCTGGGTCCTAAATCTGACCCCACGGAGAAGGCATGTCTTTCAGGGGGAAGGGATGGGGCACTGGAAGACCTTGCCCTCAGCCCAGCTCAGATGTCTCCCATGAGTGATCTCAGGGGGTCAGAGCAGCCACAGACATTCAGCTGGATCAAGTCCCCTACCCCCAGGGCTCATTGCTAGGTTCCGGTTTCGGAGGTGGGTGTTTTTAACCTTTTTGCCGATTTATCATTGAAACGCTTTCGCGCGTTTTCGTGCGCCGCTTCATCCATAAATGTTAAAAATGTAAAACAGAGTTAATATGGACTACCATCTCTTTTCCCTCTCAATTGTCTACAAAAAGATTTCTCTGTCCATCAGATTAGAATGTTATAAGCAGCATCAGGAATGGACCTGATTGTGTACCACCTTATTTTGTAGATGATGGAACTATATCCTCAGAGAATTTGTGATTCATTTTAAAATCATTGCTTAAGAAATAATATACAAAGAGGAGTCTGTGGATATTTCACTTTTATTATGTGCTTACATTGACATTGCAGAAAATGAGAAATCCTTATGCACAGTTGACCAAAGATCTAATAGCATTGTTAAAAGAAAGCATGTGTGGCTCATTGAATGAGTTGCGTATTGGTTTGTTTGTACATATTAACAGATAATTGTGAAGCGAAAGACCTGAATCTTTGTTACCAACATACTGTTGTAAATGGGTTTTAGGTGCACTTTCTGCTGTCATTAGCCAGGCAGAGTCAAAAGCATGATCTTTCAGTTTCATATGATTTCCCCAGCAAATTAAGTGCCAAGTAAATCTGATGGATCATTGACCACTTCATCAAAACTCTTATCTTTCAATGCTATGAAGATAAATTGCAGTACACACATGACATTTGAGAGTTTTATCCAATAACCTTCAGCACATATAAAGGCTAAGGAAAAATATGACCAAAAAGAATAGAAAAGGCAGCTGATTTTATCCATTTTATAGTTTTTCTCTTATAGGAGTAAATCAAGTAAAAAGAAAAATATCAGATGTGTATTATAATACTTGATCATAAGACCACAGATTAATAGTATGCAGTCCTTTATTCATATAATTAAGATGATAATAATGAAATGTGGAAACTAGATTCATACATATGACTTATTTTCATGCATGAGAATAGAATATGCAATTATTAATGACTTTGTTCAATTTCCCTCATCCTTAATGAAATTCTTTCTGTCTTGCTTCATCATTTTCTTTTCAAACTTTGAATAAAATGAAGAAGTATGAACATGAAATAATTGTCTCTCTTAACTACCTTTCATTCTTCTACTGGAATGTTATAAAATGTTATATCCATGTAAGTGCAAGATCAATTAAGAACTCCTGCTTGCACAGGTAAAGAATGGGATTTGCAAGTGCTCTGAGCCTCCAGAAATGACTCCATTATGGCCCTCAGTCAAGCTTAAAGTTTGGCCTTTAGCTAGCTATTTGTAATTTCAAAAAGTGAATATCAGAATCACAATTAAGAAAGAAAGGTAGTCACCTTTTAAAATAAGTTCCAGGAAACAGACAATATATAAATATAAACATTTGGTTGACTTATTTTTAAAAGAAGAAAGTCATGCTAGAATTCCTTAGGACTCTATATGATTTGTATAATAGAAATACACAAATGTATGTGTATATACACACACAAACATTCATATAATATTTTTCTTTAGTAATAGAGTTACTATCATGTTAATAATCAATCAAATATATTCCTAAAAGAAAAATTAAATATCACATCTCAACAAAATTAATTTGCTTTCAATAGTTTCTACTTCCCTAATTGCTCATGCTTTTGCTTCTGATATTAATTAAAACTAGTAGTTGCTTTTAGAGAACCCAAGATTCAGTTCTGTAATTTTGTTGTCATTATGATGTGAAAAGTCTGTGGAAGGGCAACAGCATCAAACAATGCTTTAATCATCCCTCCCCTTAATTTATCATACAACTACAGTTTATAAAATCTTTAACTGTAAGTTTGATGCTGTAAGAATCAAAGCAGATTCTCCAAAACAGAGGAAACTTGATTTTTCTTTATTTATTCATTCCAATTCAAAAGATGAGAAAATTGAGGGCAATTGTGTGACTTGCTCAAGGTAACATATTTTGAAGTTTCAGAAAGTTAGAAGGAAGTCTCTGCATTAAACAAGTGAGCACAAAGGGAAGTGTTTGGTCTGAAGACTGAGGTTCAGAAGGGCCAGAATCACAACTTCTGAGACACTGCCCAAGATTCTGTGCTCATGCTAAAAGAGAGGAATGATATGGAGAGAGAGAAGAGAGAGAGAGAGAGAGAGAGAAAGAGAGAGAGAGAGAGAGAGAGAGAGAGAGAAAGAGAAGGAGAATGAGAGGGATATATATATAACCCTCCCAGTCCATATTAGAATATCTAATTTTATCAGAATAATATTCTGATAAATTTCCACAGTGGAATTTTCCCTAAAATATAGAGTATGTTCTGAACTTGAGGCCCTGAAGGCCAAGAGATTTTTCTGGAGTCACATAACTCATCTACACAGTATAAGCATGGTTTTTAGAAAGGGCTACCAACTTTCTCATCTACTCTCTTTGGTGAACAGCTATACAAAAGCATCCAACCATCAGCAGAACAACAGTAACAAATTCTAGAACTTAAATGAAGACCTTTTTAGGGAGGGATCTTCATAACTGCAGTTTAGGATTAATTGTCAATCGTATCTCTTGGGAAAGCACCAGGGCGCTTTAAATCAATAACACCACCAGTAAAAATAACCAGCTATCATTGGCTAGTGTTTTCTGGTTTACAAAGCACTTATTATCTTATCTGAGTCTTAGAACCACCTTTTCAAACATGTTGAAAGACTTGTCCGAAATCCCATAGCCACTGAATGCAGGAGACAGTATTCAAGCTTGTTTCTTTCTGACTATAGTTGTATTACCCTCTCCACTGAAATGCTCCGTAATTGTTTACTACTTAGTATAATAGAAGAAATAAGAAGAGCTGGCACTGTTTTCACACATGCAAAATGGAGATAGCAATGCTGGCTGTGGGAGTAAAGAGGCTGGATGTTTGTCAAGTACCCTAAAGTCCTGTACAAATTTCATAATCAGTTAAAAACATGAGCCAATCCATTAGCAACTAACTCTCTGAACCTAAGTCAAAGGGAAGTCAAATTTCTACTGATACTTCAAAGTCCTTTGATTTCTAGGGGTGCCTTATTCCAAGACCAACTTAATTCACAAACCCACTATGGTTTTTGTTGTTGTTCAATCATACCAGATTCTTCCTGACCACATTTGGTGTTTTCTTGGCAGAGATAATAGAGTGGTTTGCCATTTCCCTCTCAGCTCATTTTACAGATGAGAAAACTGAGGCAGCCAGAGTTAAGTGACTTGTCCAGGTTGCTAATAAGTGTCTAAGGTCAGATCTGAAGTGAGGAAGAGGAGTCTTCCTGATTCCAAGCTTGACACTCTACCACTATGCTTTATTATGATGCTTTGTAATCTTGGATTGGGGTGGAGTAGGGTTAATGGACCTCCCAAGATATCAGGAACTGTTCCTTTGGTAGGAAAAAGTACATGTTTACAAATTCTTTCATAAATTTTTTCATGAAGTTTGGCATTTATTGCTATCATTTCCAAAGATTATTCTGATAAAGGGTCCATAGACAAGAAGCCTGTGAGATAAGAAGGTTAAGATCTGTCATTTTAATATATATTGTAAGGGAGGGAAAAGCATCATTTAAAGGCTAGTCTTTGCTAAATGAGTTTCTTTGAATTTAGTTAAAACTAATCATCTCTTGTATGACTGCTGATCCTTTTTTAGTTTGTTAGGATGGACCATAATTTTTACATCCTTGACAATCGTTTGGAAAATCCAGTGTCAACTCTCTCCCTAATGAAGAATCAGATGAAGTCCCTCTCCCCTCACCCCTTTCTGAACCTGTGATTTCATCAGTGAAGGGATTTTCCTGGTCAGGAAACTTGGTAATTCACTCATCACAATAGGATTATAGTGGAAAATAATATTCAAACTTAACCAACCAACCAAAAAAACAAACCAGAAACATTCCCTGCATATTATTTGCCTTATGAGGCAGATGGAATTTTCCATGTTTAGTGAGGAAGAAAAAAGAATGGACTGAAACTGAAGCTTTTAAGTGTTTTAATACATTAATCAAACAATGAATATTTATAGAGTGAAAATATTAACTGTATTCCCTTTTCATCAAAACATTTTGGGTCTCTTGTGTAGACAGAATGCTGTGAACATTTGAAAATATATAAAAATAAAGTGGCTATGATAAATTTCAGTATAATGAGGATGTTAACTGCCACCATGTTTCAAAGTTGGGAAATAGCTTTTTGTTTCTTATTCCTTGGGGTAAGTAGTCATTACAGAGAAGAACCAATTGATAGGAAATTTTGACTATGCTGACTATGTTGCCAGATCATGACAGATCAATTATTCCAGGGGAAAGTATCTTTGAAATCATTATTTGTTGTTTAGTCATGTCCATTTGTCCACTTTTTCCGATACCATTTGGAATTTTCATGGCAAATATACTGAAGTGGTTTGCCTTTTCCTACTCTAAGAAACAGAAGGAAAGGGGGTTAAATGACTTATTAAGGGTGACAGCTAGCAACCTGATTCAAATTCAGATCTTCCCGACTTCAAGGACTTTATTCTCTGTGTCACCTAAATACCTCTCTTTAACTACTCATATACAAAATTAAACAGTTCCCCCACTTTTTATCAGGAGATCAAAGACATGTAAAGGCAGCCACAAACTTTAGTCACCCCTAGCCTTTGAAAGAATTGTTCATATTTTCCTTTGCTAATAGTAAACACTTTACTTGATGGCTTGAGATCAGAAGCAGTTTATTTTACAGATGGAATATTCTTGCAAAATCAGTATTAAGAAGATGGGATGATAATCAACCATCCTGCTCCAACACTGAGGAGACAGATGATACAAAATAAACAATACTTCCTCCTTCCCCCGCCTCCTTCACATGGAAAAAGTCCACGTGTGGTTTCCACTGTGATCTGCTATTGTTAATGGCATGATGAATAGTGTTCAAGAAACAACAGTAGAACAATTTGTCCAATTCCAGCTTAACTTGCTATGCTGAATAAATTGCATTTTTTTTACTGCCAATTTATTATTTTTTTCCCCAAAGTCGTTAAATGATGTGTTCTTTCTCCAATATTCATCAAAATCTAGCGGAATTACGGTGGACTTTTTTTAGTTTCTTTTCTAGATATATTTCTCTGTACCCTGACATGTTCCAGAATGGCAGTGTGGAATAGAATACTGACTTGAGAAATTAAGGAGAACTAGACTTGATTTTGTTGTTGATGTTGTTGTTCAATTGTGTCCAACTTTTTGTGACATAATTTGTGGTTTTTTTTGGTAAATATATGAGTGGTTTGATTTTTCTTTTTCCAGTTCATTTTATGGATAAGGAAACTGAGGCGAACATGATTAATTGACTTGCCCAGAGTCAAACAGCTATTAAGTATCTGAAGCTAGATTTGAACTTAGAGTCTCCTGACTATCCATTGAGCACACTAGCTGCTTTTCAGCTTGAATCCCACTTCTGATAACTTGTTAGGTGACCATTGGGTAAGTTGCATAGCCTCTCTGAATCTTAGTTTCCTCATCTTCCCAGTGATGATGACAACACCATGTATTTATATAGTATTTATAAAGGTTTTCCAACTTTATACTTGTTCATTTGTAATATAAGGTTTCTGTGAAGCTCAAGTAATATAGGAGCTTTATAAACTCTAAAGTGCTATAAAAGTGATGTTTACTTTGCTTTTTACTAAAATTGGAAAGCCTCTCTAAAAGTTTAGTGAATTATTTTCATATTTTTAAGCAATTTATTTCAGAGAATCATGCGTTTTTGAAGCAGTAATGGTGGAATATTCCAAATTGAAGTTAATAAGTACAGGAAAATAGGTTAAATACCTTCTTGCATTTTAAATAGTGTTGCTTTGTAGTTTGCAAATTAACAGTCCTCTATTATATGTTTAGAAACTCTCTTAGAAAAATATCTAGCAAAAAAACCCCACCAAAAAACAAAGAAGCCAGCTTTCACATCAAAAGAAACCATAATGAATCTGAAATGGCTATTTTACATATTAATATAACCAAGATTTTGTGATTGAATCATCTTTGCTATGCAAAGACTTGGCAAAGATTTTTCACCTAAAATGTTTTTTATAAAGATGTTAAAAGTAGTTTGGTAATGGTTATTTTATTTCATTTGAAATGATTTCATTTGAAATGATTTCATTTGAAATGATTTTTCCCTAGGTCAAGCTACTTTGTTGTTCACAAAACAAAGCAGAATGCTAAGCCTATCAGTCCTGTCATCCATGAATCACTAATGATAATTTAATTGAAATTGAAAACATTTTCACTGTTTTAAAAATTTAAAAGGATACATAAGCAGGTCTTCTATGTCCAGAGAATAACAAGCAGCATATAAGTCTTGAATAGGACTAAAGCACTGGGTCCTCAGTTTTTACTTTAGGAAAAAGTGGGAGTTAATCTAGAGGATCCTTAAGGTCTCTTCCTGCCTTCAATCCTATGAACCTAATGATAACCCCCTTGAAAGCATTTTTGAGCAATTTTTATGCAGACAATAACATGGTAGTCCAAGTTTTATAGATATGTTGGCATTTTCTTAAAAATACTTAGGACAAGGGCAGCTAGTTGGTTCAGTGGATAGAGCACTGGCCCTGAAGCCTAGAAAACCTGAGTTCAAATCTGACCTCAGACACTTAACACTTCCTATCTGTGTGACCCTGGGTAAGTCACTTCACCCCAATTGCCTCAGGCAAAAAACCCAAACAAACAAAAAACACTTAGGACAGTATATGGATCCTTGAAATGAAAGCTCAGATTCTAAAAGTAAAGGTGAAAAGACCTTGGAGATAAGTTTGTCTGTTCCATTATTGTATAGATGTGTAAATAGAGGCTCAGGAAATTAAAGTAAGAAACTCAAGATAGTAAAAAGAAGGGTTGGTATTTAAAGCCAGATCCATTCATTCCAAATTCATTGCCTCCACTGTATCATATGCCCTCAATTCCATAAGATAATTAAACTCAGGCCAGGAAAGTGGAGTGATGTCCTGTGTCTGTATAGTAATACACCACATTTCTGATTAGTTTATATTTGCACACTTTTGATTTCTGTTCTTCTGTAACTATTAGACTGTAAACTCTAAAAGGGTATGCAGTGTGCCCTATTCATCCTTGTAACTCTTCTAGAATCTACAAAAAATCTACTGAAATTTGACAGACATAAACTGAGTCTCAAAGCTGTAAGTAAATATTGAGGTATATCCAGGTGCTGGAAGTCCAGCGCCTTATCTACTATGACATGATATTTCTCATTAACTTTTTAGATAAGTAGAGATTAAGTTTGTTCAAATGTGGAATAGATTCCAGAAAGATGCAATTTTTAAAACTCATTAAAAGCAATAGAATTAGCTAATGTCTTTCCATAAGTTCAGTAAATGAACATCTTTTAGTTTCAGAAGTGCATGATTATACCACTAAGTCTATCAATAACCATATGCTATAGCCTACTGCAGTCATCATGAGCCTCTCCATTATTCTTTGGTTGACCAACCATTTTAACTCCTTTTGATGATCTATGAATAGATTCTCCTTTATGCTTAGACATATTTCATGATAAAAGGAGAAAGGTAATCACCCTGTCTTAGTATCTCTCCCCCTTTTAATGTTTTATTTGACTTTGGGAGGGGGCAGACTAGGAGTTTTTGTCACATACAGCAGCCATTCATGGTCCCAATCCCAGGAGCTTTGACCTGCTTTACTGCATGTCTGACAGGATCATCCCTCCTTATGCAACATGGTAGTCCCTCCTAGTTTCCTCACCATATTGTTACTTGAATTGTTCCAGAAAGCTTGTTGATTTAGTCCAGTACAATCCAGAATTCTTTAATCAATCCACTAGCTTCAGCCAACAGGGACTGGGATTACCATGCCTGGCCCTTGCCTATTATAAATAATTATCTCCATTGAATATTCTGAGTACTTTTGTATTTTTTAAACATATCCGCAGGAGAGTTCTTTTTAGAGGATAACCTTGAAACTTCTTGGTATACAGAATTTAGAATTTTTGCAGCCAATAAACAATAAAATATGATTATTTTCTATCACTTTCTGTTAATTGTCACTAAAAAGACGATCTCATGTAGAATATAGGTTTTGGAAGTCTACTTTTTCTTGTCTCTTCAGGGATACCTTTAATTTTTTTCTCTGCAAAAATTAACAAGTATGAAAAAATAGCCATATTAGTTGGTGGTTATTATTTTCTCTGTTGCCTTCAAGATTAATAAGATGCTTAATTTTTACAGATGCTTATCTTAGAGAATATGATTCTTTTTAAAGAAATATATAAAATGTCTCTGATACTTTTAAAATAAAAGTTAGAAACCACAAAATTTTATTGAATATATTTGCGTGCAGGTTGATATAGTATTTTAAGTCTACATTATATTCAGTGTGAAAAGGTTTAATTTTTTTTTTAATGATACGAAAAGAGAAAGAAACCTGTCTAAGAATAGAAAAAGAATGGAAAAACAGAAGAGAAAGAATCAAAAGAGAAACTGCAAAAGGGAAGGAGAGAGAAAAAGAGGAAGGAGAGAAGTGGAGAAAAGGAATGACTGGAAAAGGAATAAGATAAAGAAGAAAAGGAAGAGAAGAAAGGCTATAAAGAAGTGTTACAGGGAGAAATTGAGAATAGAGTCATTTGCAAGGAGGCATATAGAGCAGAGGAAGACTTGGCAGGAGGATGTGAGTTAGAAAATTATACAAAAAGAAATAAATGAGGAAGATGTCTTAATGGTTTCTGAAGTTCTTTAAGATACTGTCTTTTCCTGTTCACAGCTTTTCAGCTGTTTTGACTTTGTGTCAAATTTATGGCATAACTGCAAATCAAAATTTGGGAGTTTGTCCAAAATTAGATTAAAAAGTAATTAGGAAATGTTTAACAAATATATATATATACATATATATATATATGTATATATATATATATAAATACAACATAATATAGGTAACACAAATTTGGGGTTTTCTTAGTCTATCAGTATTCATTTCTATTTGGACCTGGCATAACTATTTCCATGTCCTTTCTGAATGGGATTACCAGAACTGGCCACTATGATTATAGTAGTTGTTATTTGTCCTTTTGGACTAAGGCCATCATAGGATGATGTCTTGGTCTGTTGAGAATTATATTTAAGAAGTGAGGTAGTACAGCACAAAATCATTAATCTTACTCTTATCTTCCAGTCATCATAGTCCAATGGCAAGACAAATGTCAGGACAATTGGCAGTGGTCAGGGATGCTGTGGATGACCTTGTCTTAAATGTCTGACCTAGTTCTAAGAACCTGCTTTAATTGCCTTCAAGACTGTTGGAACAGTTTTATGACCATTTCCCCAGGAGAAGTCTTCATGTGCTCCGAGTTGATACCCCTCCCAATTCACTGGCAGATTTGAGGTGCATTGGTTATTCTCAACCTGCTTTAGACTGAGGAGGCAGTTTTCCTGTGGTCTGTTGTTATATGTGATACAGCTTCTTGTACCATAGGTGAGAGTTAGTTGGATGGGGGTGAACACCAGTGGTGGAAAGGGCTTGGCGTCCTCATACCAGAGGTGCTAATCTTCCTTGAATACCCTATACACCCCATAATTACAATATAGTTGAGAAGATACGGTGAAAATAATGTAATGAAAATAAGATAAAATAATGAAATAAAAGCTGCTTTGTATTGACTCTCAATAAAGTAAAAGTTCAGGGCAGGGTACAATGGGAGAATACTTCATGAAAAATAATCAAAAATGTACTGGACATTTAAAGATAAATAGGAATGGGTAAGATAATAAACGATACGATAGTGTTATATATTACAATTGGAAGAAACTTTAGAGATCATTTAGTCCACCACCATTATTTTACAGATGATAAAAATGAGTGCAGAGTTTGTTAACTGCCCTAAGTCACATATGTAGTAAGGACCAAAAAAGATCTAGATCCTTTGACTTCAAATCCAGTGCTCATAAATTAATTAAATTTAAATTTGATTAAAAATCATTTATTAAGTAACTATATACTTTAGTACTGAGAGTGTTTGAGAAACATATAGAGTTTATATCTGGCATAATCTTTGCCTTCATAGAGCTTACAGTGTAGTAACTGGATATGTCGTACACAATGGTTATATAATTTTCTAAGTACAGAGAGCTTCCAAGTGAATTTGTCTTTTGAGAGATAAAACTTAATTGGACATTGCTTAATGCACATCTCATTAAATTAATTGAGAGTCAGATTGGAATAGTGATTTGGCCCTGAATTTGGAATTTGAATGACCTGAATTGTAGTCTTCTCTCAGTTACTTACTAACTAAAGGTGTCTGAACAAGTCACTCAATTTAGACTTTAGTTTCCTCATTTATAGAATAAAGGAAGTAGACTTACTTATCCTCTGAAAGGTCCTATTCACAACTAAACCTATGATTGTTCAGGATCACAGACCTAAGATGTAATATTTTAACCCAGGTTTTGCTTCCTGACTTAATCTCAACAGTCTATTGATTATTGTCAATAGCATCACCTCATTTCATGTATTGTTTTATAATATTTAAAATTTCAGGTAGGAAAATGACATTATTCTTAGGAGAGGGTATTGGAGATCTGGGAAAGAGGTAATATTTGAGTTGGGCCTTTAATAATACCTAAAGATTCAATAGATAAAATTGGAAGGAATTCTAAGCATTGAGAATGTGTGAGCAAAGACACAGACAAATCACAGAGATTATCTTTAGGGAACAAAGATAAAACTAGCTTGGTTATTTACATAAAAGAGAGAAAAGTAGTATGAATTAAGACTGTAAAGATTATGCAGTTTTAGGCTGTAGAAAGCCTTGAGTGCCAGACAAAGGACTATAAAGTTTCCTCAGCAGTCTAGGGCAGACCTCTGAAGAGTTTTTAACAGAGAGTTTCATGACCAAATTTATGCATAAGGAATATAAAAGCATTAAAGGACATCTATTAGACTCCAATCTAGTTCTCTAAAATATTACTTTTAACTATAGCAATGGGGAAGGCATAGCCTGTATTTTCTATGTTCTGGAAAATAACAGCAATTTCATACAGCAGTTTAACCAATGGAAATTGGTACTTATAGATAAATGATAGTTAGCAACTATGCCTAAGGCATTAAGGGAAAAACATTAAACTAAATAGACATAATCTTCCAAAGTTCTTAGACATTAAAATGGGAGAACAACACTTCAAAAACAGCCTAATGTGGGAAGTCACTGTGTGTGAAAATGTTATCTTCTGACATTAGAGCAGGTAAGCCTGGTTGATTTTTAAAGGCAAAAAAGTCAAAAGTTTTGCAAGTTGATAAGGTAAGCTTATAACTGTTATTCACAGCAAAAATGTAATTGTTTATTATTATCTATTGTTTTCAAAATAACCTAAAAAAGAGGAAAAAATTTAAAATAGAAAAAATACTATGCTATTTAGGGTGAGGAGATAGAATCAGAAAGGTAGATAACCCCCTAAATGGGGCTGTTTGAAGCAATTGATGGATTAGCTTTAGTATGAGAAACTTTATGATATAGACTCACATCACCTAGCAATTTAAACTTATAGTTACAAATATATTGTTTTGGACTTAAGTCCAATTCTTTTTTTTAGCTTTTTATTTTCAAAATATATGCAAAGATAGTTTTCAACATTGACCCTTGCAAAATCTTGTGTACCAAATTTTTTGTCCCTTCCTTCCCTCACCTACTCCCCTAGAAAGCAAGTATCTCAATATATGTTAAACGTGCAATTTTTCTATATGTATTTCCATGTATGCTGCACAAAAAAAATCAAGCTCAAAAACATAAAAAATGAGAAAAAAAAAACAAAATGCAAGCAAACAATAGCAAAAAAGGTAAAAACCCTATGTTGTGAACCACACTCAGTACCTACAGTCCTCTCTCTGGGTGCAGATGATTCTTCCCAATGCAAGACCATTGGAAGTGGCCTGAATAATCTTGCTGTTGAAAAGAGCTATGTCAATCAGAACTGATCATTGTATAATCTTGCTGTTGCTGTGTACAATGATCTCCTGGTTCTGCTCATATCACTCAGCATCAGTTCATTTAAGTCTTTCCAGACCTCTCTGAAATGATCCTGCTGATTGTTTTTTATAGAACAATAATATTCTATTACATTTATTACAATAAATTATTCAGCCATTCTCCAATTGATGGGCATCCACTCACTTTCTAGTTCCTTGCCACTACAAGAGTCACGAGAAACGCCTTTGCACATGTGGGTTCTTTTCCTTTCTTCTGCCCAATTTTTGGCAAAAACAACATTATTTTTCCCTTTACCAATAATCCAATGGGAGACTATTTCCTCTGAGGATAAAGAAACTATTGGTGTAAGTCACTTGGGTGCTTTTATAGCAGAAAGGATATTAGAAAGGAGCTGGTATTACTCACAACTCTGCTATTTAAGGAAATATGTCTTTCTTCCTCTTATTTTCATTCTTTCTCTTGCTCATAATTATGGAATTGGAAGAGATCTTCTTGTCTAATCCCCTCATATTATTGATGAGAAAAGTGAAGCTGATACACATTATCATCTTTTTCTCCTTCTTTTTGAGGATTATTAAAAAATACAACTCTTTTTAGACATATCCATCATCTTTTATAATAAAGGAAAAAAAAAACATTAAGCCAAACTATGCAGGACATATTTATATATATAAAATTGGGGTTTTATGAGTTTCAGTTTCCTTGCCTGTGAAATGAAGTTAAATATAATTCACATGTTTAGAGAACTTTAAGGTTTATACACTAGTTTTCTTATAATGGTCAACTGAGGTAGCCAAGAGAAATCTTTTTATCATCACTGTATTTATGATGAGAAAAATGAGATTGTGGAAGCTTAAGTGATTTAGTCTATGGAAGAATAAATGTGAAACCCATATTTCTTTTCTGAATCACTGATTGTTGATAATAATATACTGCAAGGTTATTGAGAAAATCAAATTAATTATTTGTAACATTGCAAAATGCAAAAGAAAT